>NC_081776.1:17482474-17766708 GCF_963082965.1 Carassius carassius | reverse complement strand
AAAGGAATTTCAAATCACATGAGCCAATATTTTATTCACAATAGAACATAGATAACGTAGCAAATGTTTAAACTGAGAAATTTTACACTTTTATCCACTTAATTAGCTCATTTAAAATTTAATGCCTGCTACAGGTCTCAAAAAAGTTGGCACGGGGGCAACAAATGGCTAAAAAAGCAAGCAGTTTTGAAAAGATTCAGCTGGGAGAACATCTAGTGATTAATTAAGTTAATTGATATCAGGTCTGTAACATGATTAGCTATGAGTCTCTCAGAAGTAAAGATGGGCAGAGGCTCTCCAATCTGTGAAAGACTGCGTAAAAAAATTGTGGAAAACTTTAAAAACAATGTTCCTCAACGTCAAATTGCAAAGGCTTTGCAAATCTCATCATCTACAGTGCATAACATCATCAAAAGATTCAGAGAAATCTCTGTGCGTAAGGGACAAGGCCGGAGACCTTTATTGGATGCCCGTGGTCTTCGGGCTCTCAGACGACACTGCATCACGCATCGGCATGATTGTGTCAATGACATTACTAAATGGGCCCAGGAATACTTTCAGAAACCACTGTCGGTAAACACAATCCGCCGTGCCATCAGCAGATGCCAACTAAAGCTCTATCATGCAAAAAGGAAGCCATATGTGAACATGGTCCAGAAGCGCCGTCGTGTCCTGTGGGCCAAGGCTCATTTAAAATGGACTATTTCAAAGTGGAATAGTGTTTTATGGTCAGACGAGTCCAAATTTGACATTCTTGTTGGAAATCACGGACGCCGTGTCCTCCGGGCTAAAGAGGAGGGAGACCTTCCAGCATGTTATCAGCGTTCAGTTCAAAAGCCAGCATCTCTGATGGTATGGGGGTGCATAAGTGCATACGGTATGGGCAGCTTGCATGTTTTGGAAGGCTCTGTGAATGCTGAAAGGTATATAAAGGTTTTAGAGCAACATATGCTTCCCTCCAAACAACGTCTATTTCAGGGAAGGCCTTGTTTATTTCAGCAGCACAATGCAAAACCACATACTGCAGCTATAACAACAGCATGGCTTCGTCGTAGAAGAGTCCGGGTGCTAACCTGGCCTGCCTGCAGTCCAGATCTTTCACCTATAGAGAACATTTGGCGCATCATTAAACGAAAAATACGTCAAAGACGACCACGAACTCTTCAGCAGCTGGAAATCTATATAAGTCAAGAATGGGACCAAATTCCAACAGCAAAACTCCAGCAACTCATAGCCTCAATGCCCAGACGTCTTCAAACTGTTTTGAAAAGAAAAGGAGATGCTACACCATGGTAAACATGCCCCGTCCCAACTATTTTGAGACCTGTAGCAGAAATCAAAATTGAAATTAGCTCATTTTGTGCATAAAATTGTAAACTTTCTCAGTTTAAACATTTGCTATGTTATCTATGTTCTATTGTGAATAAAATATTGGCTCATGTGATTTGAAAGTCTTTTAGTTTTCATTTTATTAAAATTTAAAAAAAGTCCCAACTTTTCCGGAATTCGGGTTGTAGTAAAAAAAAAATAAAATAAAAAAATAACTTGATAGAATTCTGAAGTTTACCAAAGTCCTTACTCGCCTTAAACCATCGGTCCCTCTCTTCAGAAGCAGCTGAGAACACCGCTTCCTCCTCGGTCCTCACACGGTCTATGACTCCTCACACAAACAGCTTCTGTCTCTTTAACTCTCGGTGCAGACACAAGCTTAACAAGTCTGAAATATTACATGAAAAACATACTTTTAACAACTACCACTTAAACAGCCTTAAAATAATTAAGCTAGTCTATTACTGTAACAGAAGCAGACTGGAGGCAGGGGTTGAGAGGTATTCAGGATTTTATTGAAACCAATAAATATTGACAGAGGAAGAGTTGCAGGTGGATGTTGTATGAGAGAGATTGAGATCAGGATGTATTCTTGCCAGATGGGGTAACCAGAGTTGCCGGAAGTGAGCACACACCTCGGCGATGGTGAGTGATGGAGGTATCGGAGGACAGGTGGTTAGCTGGAGGTACTGGGAGGATTGCTGGAGAGAAGGTAAGCACAAGAGGTTAATTGTGAAGGAGACAATACTAGTGACTTTGCAGCGGATTGATCCGCTGATAGTCATGAGATCCGACGAAGAGGATGAGTGAGGAGTGTGTATTTATGTGGAGGTGAGCTGATTGGTTGATGGTGAACAGGTGCTGGTGATTGGTTGATTGGAAGGTGTACAGGTGCAGGAGATGAGTGTTTGAGTGAGGGAGTGCACGGTTGATGAAGAGCCTGACCGACTTATGACAATTACTTAACGCCGTTTTCTTTAGGAAACTACAACCCGAATTCCGGAAAAGTTGGGACGATTTTTAAATTTTAATAAAATGAAAACTAAAGGAATTTCAAATCACATGAGCCAATATTTTATTCACAATAGAACATAGATAACGTAGCAAATGTTTAAACTGAGAAATTTTACACTTTTATCCACTTAATTAGCTCATTTAAAATTTAATGCCTGCTACAGGTCTCAAAAAAGTTGGCACGGGGGCAACAAATGGCTAAAAAAGCAAGCAGTTTTGAAAAGATTCAGCTGGGAGAACATCTAGTGATTAATTAAGTTAATTGATATCAGGTCTGTAACATGATTAGCTATAAAAGCTTTGTCTTAGAGAAGCAGAGTCTCTCAGAAGTAAAGATGGGCAGAGGCTCTCCAATCTGTAAAAGACTGCGTAAAAAAATTGTGGAAAACTTTAAAAACAATGTTCCTCAACGTCAAATTGCAAAGGCTTTGCAAATCTCATCATCTACAGTGCATAACATCATCAAAAGATTCAGAGAAACTGGAGAAATCTCTGTGCGTAAGGGACAAGGCCGGAGACCTTTATTGGATGCCCGTGGTCTTCGGGCTCTCAGACGACACTGCATCACTCATCGGCATGATTGTGTCAATGACATTACTAAATGGGCCCAGGAATACTTTCAGAAACCACTGTCGGTAAACACAATCCGCCGTGCCATCAGCAGATGCCAACTAAAGCTCTATCATGCAAAAAGGAAGCCATATGTGAACATGGTCCAGAAGCGCCGTCGTGTCCTGTGGGCCAAGGCTCATTTAAAATGGACTATTTCAAAGTGGAATAGTGTTTTATGGTCAGACGAGTCCAAATTTGACATTCTTGTTGGAAATCACGGACACCGTGTCCTCCGGGCTAAAGAGGAGGGAGACCTTCCAGCATGTTATCAGCGTTCAGTTCAAAAGCCAGCATCTCTGATGGTATGGGGGTGCATAAGTGCATACGGTATGGGCAGCTTGCATGTTTTGGAAGGCTCTGTAAATGCTGAAAGGTATATAAAGGTTTTAGAGCAACATATGCTTCCCTCCAAACAACGTCTATTTCAGGGAAGGCCTTGTTTATTTCAGCAGGACAATGCAAAACCACATACTGCAGCTATAACAACAGCATGGCTTCGTCGTAGAAGAGTCCGGGTGCTAACCTGGCCTGCCTGCAGTCCAGATCTTTCACCTATAGAGAACATTTGGCGCATCATTAAACGAAAAATACGTCAAAGACGACCACGAACTCTTCAGCAGCTGGAAATCTATATAAGGCAAGAATGGGACCAAATTCCAACAGCAAAACTCCAGCAACTCATAGCCTCAATGCCCAGACGTCTTCAAACTGTTTTGAAAAGAAAAGGAGATGCTACACCATGGTAAACATGCCCCGTCCCAACTATTTTGAGACCTGTAGCAGAAATCAAAATTGAAATGAGCTCATTTTGTGCATAAAATTGTAAACTTTCTCAGTTTAAACATTTGCTATGTTATCTATGTTCTATTGTGAATAAAATGTTGGCTCATGTGATTTGAAAGTCTTTTAGTTTTCATTTTATTAAAATTTAAAAAACGTCCCAACTTTTCCGGAATTCGGGTTGTAATGTACATTCAGTTTAACCGCGAAAAATAAGATAACAAATTAATATAGTAAAAAACCATAACCGTCTATTAAAACCTCAAAAATGCAGATTTTGTAAAATCTTATGTAAATATGACTTAAGACATTCATGGACGTTATATTAAAAGTAAGTTACCTCTTCCATTCAGTAATGTTAAAGGAGGCCGTTAAGACCTCAGTTTCTGAGGCGAAAACGTACTCGGTTACTAACGTAACCTCGGTTCTCTCTAGAAGAGGGAACAAGTACTGCGTCTTAGCTAAGACGCTACGGGAAAAGTCTCTTTTCACAAAATACTGAAGCAAAAAATTATCCTTAACTTTGAATTTTTGTAAAGCGCATTTGCAGCAGTACACAGCCATAGGCGAGACGGCTCGCTCGCTCATTGGCTGCTCTGCAGCAAGTGCACAGCCTACCGAGCGCAGGCTGATGCAATATCAGACCAATTAGGACGCTTCGCGCCCATCACGCCACTTCTCGCCGAAACGGGTGTTGCCCAACCCTATAAAAGGAGCTCGAAAAGGCTGACTCACCTGATTTATTTCATCGCCGAAGCGAACCAGAGTGAATCGTACGCACGGCAGAGAACGCAGTACTCGTTCCCTCTTCTAGAGAGAACCGAGGTTACATTAGTAACCGAGTACGTTCTCTTACGAGAGTTCTCTCGTACTGCATCTTAGCTAAGACGCTACGGGAACCCCATGTAAAACGCCGTGCGTGCAGGTATCACACACCAATAAACCTGAAGCAACGCCCAGGATTTACAGTGCACAGTCACCCGAGGGACTCACAGAGAGCCCAGGACAGGAGAGGGGGAAAGCCCTCCGTCCCATATCTAGCAGCACCCGTAGATGCGGCAATAAAATCATCACACAGTCAAGGCAAGGCCTGACCAATGTGGCAACGCGGGTCTTACGTAATACTGCCCATATAACAGTCGGCAGCGCATAACGTTCACGAACTCAGAATTCCCATCAGGGCCCTGATTCGGCTATACCGACAGCAGCCTCGCTTGCAAGGCGGGAACCTCCAGGTTATAAAACCTGATAAATGTAGACAGCGAGGCCCAACCTGCTGCCATACATACAACCCGAATTCCGGAAAAGTTGGGACGTTTTTTAAATTTTAATAAAATGAAAACTAAAAGACTTTCAAATCACATGAGCCAATATTTTATTCACAATAGAACATAGATAACATAGCAAATGTTTAAACTGAGAAAGTTTACAATTTTATGCACAAAATGAGCTCATTTCAATTTTGATTTCTGCTACAGGTCTCAAAATAGTTGGGACGGGGCATGTTTACCATGGTGTAGCATCTCCTTTTCTTTTCAAAACAGTTTGAAGACGTCTGGGCATTGAGGCTATGAGTTGCTGGAGTTTTGCTGTTGGAATTTGGTCCCATTCTTGCCTCATATAGATTTCCAGCTGCTGAAGAGTTCGTGGTCGTCTTTGACGTATTTTTCGTTTAATGATGCGCCAAATGTTCTCTATAGGTGAAAGATCTGGACTGCAGACAGGCCAGGTTAGCACCCGGACTCTTCTACGACGAAGCCATGCTGTTGTTATAGCTGCAGTATGTGGTTTTGCATTGTCCTGCTGAAATAAACAAGGCCTTCCCTGAAATAGACGTTGTTTGGAGGGAAGCATATGTTGCTCTAAAACCTTTATATACCTTTCAGCATTCACAGAGCCTTCCAAAACATGCAAGCTGCCCATACCGTATGCACTTATGCACCCCCATACCATCAGAGATGCTGGCTTTTGAACTGAACGCTGATAACATGCTGGAAGGTCTCCCTCCTCTTTAGCCCGGAGGACACGGCGTCCGTGATTTCCAACAAGAATGTCAAATTTGGACTCGTCTGACCATAAAACACTATTCCACTTTGAAATAGTCCATTTTAAATGAGCCTTGGCCCACAGGACACGACAGCGCTTTTGGACCATGTTCACATATGGCTTCCTTTTTGCATGATAGAGCTTTAGTTGGCATCTGCTGATGGCACGGCGGATTGTGTTTACCGACAGTGGTTTCTGAAAGTATTCCTGGGCCCATTTAGTAATGTCATTGACACAATCATGCCGATGAGTGATGCAGTGTCGTCTGAGAGCCCGAAGACCATGGGCATCAAATAAAGGTCTCCGGCCTTGTCCCTTACGTACAGAGATTTCTCCAGTTTCTCTGAATTTTTGATGACGTTATGCACTGTAGATGATGAGATTTGCAAAGCCTTTGCAATTTGACGTTGAGGAACATTGTTTTTAAAGTTTTCCACAATTTTTTTACGCAGTCTTTCACAGATTGGAGAGCCTCTGCCCATCTTTACTTCTGAGAGACTCTGCTTCTCTAAGACAAAGCTTTTATAGCTAATCATGTTACAGACCTGATATCAATTAACTAGATGTTCTCCCAGCTGAATCTTTTCAAAACTGCTTGCTTTTTTAGCCATTTGTTGCCCCCGTGCCAACTTTTTTGAGACCTGTAGCAGGCATTAAATTTTAAATGAGCTAATTAAGTGGATAAAAGTGTAAAATTTCTCAGTTTAAACATTTGCTACGTTATCTATGTTCTATTGTGAATAAAATATTGGCTCA
Organism: Carassius carassius; assembly: GCF_963082965.1. NCBI lineage: Eukaryota > Metazoa > Chordata > Actinopteri > Cypriniformes > Cyprinidae > Carassius > Carassius carassius. Next base: position 17,760,171 of record NC_081776.1, on the reverse strand, counting down.
TGTGATTTGAAATTCCTTTAGTTTTCATTTTTTTTTAATTTAAAAAACGTCCCAACTTTTCCGGAATTCGGGTTGTATATCCTGCAAGGAGATCCCAGTAGAACACGCCCACGACGAGGCGACGCCTCTTGTGGAGTGAGCTCTGACACCCAGTGGGCACTGAAGGCCCTTGGAATCGTAAGCTAACGCTATGGCGTCAACTATCCATCTGGATAGAGTCTGTCTCGAAGCAGCCATTCCCTTGGAACATCCACTGAACGAGACAAACAGCTGCTCAGTCTGTCGAAAGACAGCAGAGCGAGACACATAAGCTCTTAAAACCCTAACAGGGCAAAGAAGACTCAAATCTCCATCCTCTCCTGACACCGACAGGGCAGACAGGGCAATAACCTGAGCCCGAAACGGCGTGTTGAGGGACTTTGGCACATAACCGTGCCTAGGTTTGAGTATGACCCTTGAGTCATTAGGCCCAAACTCCAAGCACGACTGGCTCACCGAGAGCGCGTGCAGGTCACCCACACGCTTCACTGAAGCGAGAGCCAGCAAGAATACCGTCTTGAATGACAGATGCTGGAGGCTAATCGATTGGATAGGCTCAAAAGGGGGACCCTTCATGGCCTCCAAAACCGTCGCAAGGTCCCATATAGGGACTGACGGAGGTCTGGGAGGATTCAGCCTCCTAGCTCCTCTAAGGAAGCTGATGACCAAATCGTTCCTTCCTATTGACTGACCTAGCGCTGTTTCAGAAAACACTGCGATGGCCGCCACATAAACTTTGAGCGTGGATGGGGCTCTGCCCTTATCCAACAGCTCTTGCAGGAAGGAGAGAACCTCCGTCACCTCACAACTAAGGGGTGAACATCCCCGAGCTGTACACCAGCTGGAGAACACAGACCACTTCGAGGCATAGAGCCGCCGCGTCGACGGAGCCCTAGCCTGAGTGATGGTATTTAGCACTCCCACTGAGAGATCAGTGGGTAACCGTTGAGCGCCCACACATGGAGGGACCACAACCCCGGTAGGGTGCCAAATCGAGCCCCTGGCCTGCGAGAGGAGGTCCCTCCTCCAAGGCACTGGCCACGGGGCGATGTCTGCTAACCGCATCAAATCTGGGAACCATGGTTGGTTCTTCCAAAAAGGTGCTACAAGCAGTATGGAACATCTAGTTTCTCCCTCCCGTTCTATCACCTGCGGAAGGAGGGAGACGGGAGGGAAAGCATAAAGCGGGCAGCACGGCCATCTTCGTGATAGCGCGCTTTCGTTCTTGGAAAAGAACGCGGGGCAGTGAGCGGTTTCATGGGACGCGAAGAGGTCCACCTCCGCCCTGCCAAATCTCTCCCACAACAGCCGGACTGTTTGCGGGTGTAGAGACCATTCGCCCGTGGGAATGTTGTTTCTGGACAGCCTGTCTGGACCCAGATTCTGTAGCCCAGGCACATGAACTGCCCTCAGCAAGCGCAAGTTGCACTGAGCCCAAACCAGGAGGCGTTCCGTCAGCCTGTACAGGTTTCGGGACCCGAGACCGCCCTGGCGATTTATGTAGGACACCACAGACATGTTGTCCGAACGGACTAAGACGTGGTGGCCCTTGATTCGGGGACAAAAGCGCGTCAGCGCGTTCTCCACTGCCATCATTTCCAGACAGTTGATATGTTGGAGCTTTTCCCGTTCTGACCACAGGCCAAAGGACGGTCTGCCCTCGAGCAGCGCTCCCCATCCCGAAGTGGAGGCGTCCGTCGACACCATCCTCACTTTCGAGGAAGTCCCCAGGCTTACACCTGATTGGTACCAGTCGATCGCTGTCCAGGGTTTCAGGGCTGTAACGCAGCCTTGATTGACCTTGAGACGCAGTCGACCAGATACCGACGCTCCGCGCGGTACCCGCGCTTTCAGCCAGAACTGCAGGGAGCGCATGCGGAGCAGGCCCATCTGCAGAACCGGAGATGCTGAGGCCATGAGACCCAGCATCCTCTGACATTCTCTGAGCGAAACAGTCACGCCGCAGCGGAGAGAACTCGCCGCACGCTGCATGCTCAATGCGCGCTGTGGTGACAGCCGCGCCGTCATGGAACGTGACATCCTCTGACATTCTCTGAGCGAAACAGTCACGCCGCAGCGGAGAGAACTCGCCGCACGCTGCATGCTCAATGCGCGCTGTGGTGACAGCCACGCCGTCATGGAACGTGAGTCCAGAGCTAAACCCAAAAACAGTATCGTCTGACTGGGGTTCAGCGAACTCTTCGCCCAGTTGACACTGAGACCGAGTTTCTCGAGGTCATCGAGTAAAACGGTTCTGTGTTCCACGAGCTCCGCTCGTGATTGAGCCAGAATTAGCCAGTCGTCCAAATAGTTCAGCACTCGCATGCCTCTGAGTCTGAGAGGAGCGAGCGCTGCGTCCATGCACCTCGTAAACGTACGAGGAGCTACGGACAAGCCAAACGGCAGGACTGTAAACTGGTATGCCTGGCCCTCGAAGGCGAATCTCAAATATCGCCTGTGATTTGACGCTATCTGTATTTGAAAATACGCGTCCTTCAGATCTATTGACATGAACCAGTCTCCTCTGCGAATATGCGCTTAGAGCTTCCTGGTCGTAAGCATTCTGAAACTGCGTTTCATCAATGCCCTGTTCAGCTGTCTTAGATCCAGTATGGGCCTGAGACCCCCGTCTCTCTTGGGCACCAGAAAATATCTGCTGTACAGCCCCCCCTCGCTTTGAGCTTGAGACACAGGCTCTACAGCCCCTTTGCTCAACAGTTTTGATATTTCGGCCCGAAGTAGGTGTGCTACTTCTGTTTTTACCATGGTTTCACGCGCGCTAAAAAGCGCGGAGGGCGTCGAGAAAACTGTAGCGAGTAGCCTCTCTTTATAATGCCTAGCACCCAATCCGAAACCCCTGCAAGCGCTGACCATGCATCCGCATGAATGGCTAAGGGCTGGATGCGAAGCGCGCTCTGTTGCCTGGGCAACGGCGGCGCTTCGGTGTGCTATAACATGGGCGTCACGCCTGTGGCATTTGAGGCGGGGAGCGCGCTGATCACAGCGGGCAGATCGCTCCTCCTCGACCCCGTCCCGGCGCTTAACCGATCGAGGGAGGGCTGAGCGGGTCCCATAGGACTCGTGATGTCTGCGAGTAAGTGTGGGCTGCAAATGTGCACATTTACTGCTTTTGACTCGCTGTCTGCATGGGCAGAGCGTACGTGCACGGGTTTCGTTTTTACAGAAACCACGCGCCGTGTGTGACATAGTGTTTGTGGGCACTGAGGAGTGGGCACGTTTACTATGTGGTGTGCGTGACCGATCTGAGTCGATCTTATAGGCGCGAGCCCTGTGTGCAGGGCTGTGCTTACATGTGGAGATGGGCACTGAGGAGTGGGCATCGTCACTACATTTATAGCACCATCGGCCGTGGCCGGAACACCAGAAATAACACTCTTTTCGGGAAATATCTGGGTAGCCGTGATAACGGCTTTTGTGTGCAGGCAAGCGGGCACTCGTGCAGGCTTGCCCATTGCAGAAGACGCTGAGACAGTCACAATTCTTGGAACTGCAACAGCGGCGCGCTTGGGTGAGAGCTCGGCCGCAGCGGAACTCATAAACCGACGCTTTCCTAGCAGCGCTAGGATGTTTTCGGGCCTTCTGGCTTCACCGCAATCCTTTGCCGCGGCTTTTGGCGACGGCTGGAAGAGCGAGAACGGGGTCCCGAGCTGCGTTGCTGACGCTGTCGCGATGACGCAGCTGGAGGCGGTGGGCGTGACTGAGAGCTCTGTGGGGCCGGCCTATCGCGGCTAGCTGCAGAACCGGAGCGCTTCGGCAAGAAGTGCTTGAACACCTGCGATGCTTTCTGGTCCTCGGCGAATCTATCCACAAACTCGCTGACAGATGATCGGAAGAGGCCAGCAGGAGTCAGCGGCGCGTCGAGGAACACAGCGCGCTCAGACTCCTTGATGTCAGAAAGCGTCAGCCACAAATGCCTCTCAGCCACCGTAGCGGAAGCCATAACCCGGCCAATGGCCTGTGCAGCGGACTTAGTAGCGCGGAGGGAGAGATCCGAAGCACTCCTCAGATCCGCGAGACAGATCGCTTCAGGTCCCATCTCATCCAGCTTGCGGAGGAGATCGCCCTGGAAAATCTGCAGCGTGGCCATGGTGTGCAGCGCAGACGCAGCCTGCCCAGCAGCAGAGACGATCCGTGCGAGCAGCGATGACGTCATGCGGCAGGCTTTGGATGGCAACGCCGCCTTAGTCCGCCGTCCAGCAGAGGGCGTGCAAAGGTGCGCTGCTATAGCCTGTTCCACCGGCGGAAGTGACAGGTAGCCTCTGTTTTTAGCACCGTCCAGTGTGGAGAATGCCGGTGAAACAGATGAACGAACTCTCGCCGAGAAAGGAACGTTCCAAGCTTTCGCCACTTCTTCGTGAAGCTCAGGAAGAAAGGGGGCGTGCTTTGAGCTGGGAGAAAAACGCTCATCCGGGAGAAAGCTACCATCCAGCCGGGAACGAGAAGGGGGCACTGGTGCAGACCACTCGAGGCCGAGGCTCGCCGCGGCCAGCGTGAGCACTCGCATCAGCTCTTTATCGATATCCGCCCATCTGCTGGGCCTCTGAGCAGAAGGCGCGAGATCCACGGAGCTCGCCCAACCCTCACTGCCCGAAGCAAGCAGAGAGCACGTGTCCTCTTCCTCCGACGCGGCCCTGAGATCCACTTCCTCCGATGACGCGGTGGCAGACAGCGGACGCTGACCATCGGGAAGCGATGCAGGGGAGGCCGGTGAAGCGGGGGGAACCGGCGAGCTCGGCAGAGCTGGAGGCGGTTCCGGTAGACGCTACGAGCGGCGCTTTTTACGGCGCTGCGGCGCAGCGGATGATGCAGGCTTCGAGAAGAACGCCCGGCGAGTCCTCAGAGTCACCATAGGCATTAACTCGCAATAAGGGCAGCTATAGACAGTATGTCAAGCTATAGACAGGCTCTAAAAACTGCTAGAGCAGAGCATATCCACAAACTCATTGAAAATAACCAAAACAATCCAAGGTTTTTATTTAGCACAGTGGCTAAATTAACAAATTACCAGATGCCACCTGATTCAAATATTCCACCAACGTTAAATAGTAATGACTTTATGAATTTCTTCACTGATAAAATAGATAACATTAGAAATACAATAGCGAATGTAGATTCTACAGCGTCTAACACTTCAGTTTCATCCATCGCACCCAAAGATAAACTGCAGTGCTTTACAAATATAGGACAGGAAGAGCTAAATAAACTTATCACTGTATCTAAACCAACAACATGTTTATTAGATCCTGTACCCACTAAATTAGTAAAAGAGCTGTTACCTGTAGCCGAAGAACCGCTTCTCAATATCATTAACTCGTCGTTATCTTTAGGTCACGTCCCAAAACCATTCAAGCTGGCGGTTATCAAGCCTCTTATTAAGAAACCAAAACTAGATCCTAGTGTACTGGCAAATTATAGGCCTATTTCAACAGGGGCGCCCCCAAGGGGTGGCCAGGGGTGGCCACGGCCACCCCTGTATAAACTCTGGCCACCCCTGTGGCCACCCCTAGGATTATTTGCAGTGGGTACTATTAATTTAAACGCAGAATGTAAATTCACAATAGTTTAAGAAGTGAAAAAAAGTGCAGCACCTGCTGCAGCCACAGTTTTGCGTCTCTGAGCAACATTAAAGTGCTTCGTTCCTGAATGAATCAACCGTTTAAATGATTCGGTTCAATCGCAATGACTCACTTATTAACAGTGACTTGCTGCTACCTATTGGCGGTTTTAATTTCACATTTTATGGAACCTTTTCATTTTTTTAATACAACCCGAATTCCGGAAAAGTTGGGACGTTTTTTAAATTTCAATAAAATGAAAACTAAAGGAATTTCAAATCACATGAGCCAATATTTTATTCACAATAGAACATAGATAACCTAGCAAATGTTTAAACTGAGAAATTTTACACTTTTATCCACTTAATTAGCTCATTTAAAATTTAATGCCTGCTACAGGTCTCAAAAAAGTTGGCACGGGGGCAACAAATGTCTAAAAAAGCAAGCAGTTTTGAAAAGATTCAGCTGGGAGAACATCTAGTGATTAATTAAGTTAATTGAAATCAGGTCTGTAACATGATTAGCTATAAAAGCTTTGTCTTAGAGAAGCAGAGTATCTCAGAAGTAAAGATGGGCAGAGGCTCTCCAATCTGTGAAAGACTGCGTAAAAAAATTGTGGAAAACTTTAAAAACAATGTTCCTCAACGTCAAATTGCAAAGGCTTTGCGAAGCTCATCATCTACAGTGCATAACATCATCAAAAGATTCAGAGAAACTGGAGAAATCTCTGTGCGTAAGGGACAAGGCCGGAGACCTTTATTGGATGCCCGTGGTCTTCGGGCTCTCAGACGACACTGCATCACTCATCGGCATGATTGTGTCAATGACATTACTAAATGGGCCCAGGAATACTTTCAGAAACCACTGTCGGTAAACACAATCCGCCGTGCCATTAGCAGATGCCAACTAAACTCTATCATGCAAAAAGGAAGCCATATGTGAACATGGTCCAGAAGCGCCGTCGTCTCCTGTGGGCCAAGGCTCATTTAAAATGGACTATTTCAAAGTGGAATAGTGTTTTATGGTCAGACGAGTCCAAATTTGACATTCTTGTTGGAAATCACGGACGCCGTGTCCTCCGGGCTAAAGAGGAGGGAGACCTTCCAGCATGTTATCAGCGTTAAGTTCGAAAGCCAGCATCTCTGATGGTATGGAGGTGCATAAGTGCATACGGTATGGGCAGCTTGCATGTTTTGGAAGGCTCTGTGAATGCTGAAAGGTATATAAAGGTTTTAGAGCAACATATGCTTCCCTCCAAACAACGTCTATTTCAGGGAAGGCCTTGTTTATTTCAGCAGGACAATGCAAAACCACATACTGCAGCTATAACAACAGCATGGCTTCGTCGTAGAAGAGTCCGGGTGCTAACCTGGCCTGCCTGCAGTCCAGATCTTTCACCTATAGAGAACATTTGGCGCATCATTAAACGAAAAATACGTCAAAGACGACCACGAACTCTTCAGCAGCTGGAAGACTATATAAGGCAAGAATGGGACCAAATTCCAACAGCAAAACTCCAGCAACTCATAGCCTCAATGCCCAGACGTCTTCAAACTGTTTTGAAAAGAAAAGGAGATGCTACACCATGGTAAACATGCACCGCCCCAACTATTTTGAGACCTGTAGCAGAAATCAAAATTGAAATGAGCTCATTTTGTGCATAAAATTGTAAACTTTCTCAGTTTAAACATTTGCTATGTTATCTATGTTCTATTTTGAATAAAATATTGGCTCATGTGATTTGAAAGTCTTTTAGTTTTCATTTTATTAAAATTTAAAAAACGTCCCAACTTTTCCGGAATTCGGGTTGTAATTTCAAACATCAGTTTTCAATGTTTTATCTTTAAAATATCAAAACATTATTTATTCATTTGTAACTGCAGGTTAAAGTATTCCATGTTCCACGGAGCTGCATTAAACAGTGTGTAAAAACATCTGAATAACACTTCAGATGCAGCTTCTGTTTTATCTGCATTGCAAAGATCAATTTTGTTGATACTGATTGCATTTGTGAGGTAACAGCCCAAATGCAAGTATTTGACCTAAAATATGGTGCACACTTTTAGAAACAATGTTGTAAAGGTAAAAAAAAAAAAACCAAAAAAAAATCAGGTGTCAGCACACTTAAAAATAAGATATCAGCACAATAACACTCAGCAAAATAGTGTAATTATCGTTATCGATAAAATCCTATAACTCACATATATAACTTTTTGTCTATATTGCAAACCCTTAATTTTTGTTTTTCTTTATTTTAATGTGCCACCCCAAAATTTACTGTGGCCTCATTTGGCCAGCCCTGTTAACATTTTCTGGGGGGCGCCACTGTATTTCAAATCTTCCATTTATGTCTAAAATTTTAGAAAAAGTTGTGTCTGCTCAATTGAGCACCTTCCTGCATAAAAATGATCTGTATGAAGAATTTCAGTCAGGTTTTAGGCCCCACCATAGCACAGAAACTGCACTTGTTAAAATTACAAATGACCTGCTCCTTGCGTCAGATCAAGGCTGCATCTCATTTCTAGTCTTACTTGATCTTAGTGCTGCGTTCGACACCATAGATCATGACATACTCATTCAAGGGCAGGCTCTAAGATGGTTTAGATCCTACCTGTCCGATCGCTACCATTTTGTTTACTTAAATGGGGTGTCATCTCATTTATCATCAGTAAAATATGGAGTGCCACAAGGATCCGTCCTAGGTCCCCTTCTATTTTCAATATACATGTTGCCCCTTGGTAATATTATTAGAAAATACGGAATTAGCTTCCACTGTTATGCTGATGATACTCAGCTATATATCTCAACGAGACCAGATGAAACTTCCCAATTATCTAAGCTAACAGAGTGTGTTAAAAATGTAAAAGATTGGATGACAAATAATTTTCTCCAATTAAATTCGGATAAGACAGAGATATTAATTATTGGACCAAAAAACACCACACAGAATCTTGTAGATTACAATCTGCAGCTAGACGGATGTACTGTTACTTCCTCTACAGTCAGAAATCTGGGTGTTATATTGGACAGCAATTTGTCTTTTGAAAATCATATTTCCAACGTTACAAAAACTGCATTCTTCCATCTTAGAAACATTGCCAAGCTACGAAACATGTTATCTGTTTCTGATGCAGAAAAGCTAGTTCATGCATTTATGACCTCTAGACTGGACTATTGTAATGCACTTCTAGGTGGTTGTCCTGCTTCGTCAATAAACAAGCTACAGGTAGTCCAAAATGCAGCAGCTAGAGTCCTTACGAGGTCAAGAAAATATGATCATATTACCCCAATTTTACAGTCTCTGCACTGGCTACCTATTAAGTTCCGTATCAGTTACAAATTATCATTACTTACCTATAAGGCCCTAAATGGTTTAGCTCCTGCGTACCTAACTAGCCTTCTACCACGCTACAACCCATCACGCACCCTAAGGTCACAAAATGCTGGACTTTTGGTAGTTCCTAGGATAGCAAAGTCCACTAAAGGAGGTAGAGCTTTCTCACATTTGGCTCCCAAACTCTGGAATAGCCTTCCTGATAATGTTCGGGGTTCAGACACACTCTCTCTGTTTAAATCCAGATTAAAAACGCATCTCTTTCGCCAAGCATATGAATAATGTATCTCTTAAATTGTGAGTGTAGTTGCATCTGCATTTTTACTCTTTAGCTTGGGTTAAACTAATTTTACTTTGTTGGATCAGCAGCTATGCTAATGATGTCTCTATTTTGTTTCTATGTTTTGCCACGGGATTTACATCCCGTGGTAACTAGGATTTACACAAGCTCCAGTCTGGATCCAGAACACCTGAGAAGAGATGATGCTGACCCTCAGAGGACCCCAGATGATCCTAACCTTGAATCAACAAACAGAACTAACAATTATTGCTACATGTGTGACTGCATCATGTAATTACTATTAATTAATAATATTGATAGTTCATCGTCTAGCTGACTACGTCTTGTATTATTATTATTATTATTTTTTATTTTTTATAAAATCCTGTCAAACGTGCACAAACTACTAGCTACTACTAAATATTGTAGAAACATAATTTTCTGTAAAGTTGCTTTGTAACGATTTGTATTGTAAAAAGCGCTATACAAAAAAAAAAAAAAAGATGACGTGACGATCTCCTTCGCTGACCGGGGCTCTGCACGAGCCGCACGAGGGCATCTTTAAAAAGACGCAGCTCTTTTATGAGTGTGCGTCGCAGGGCGAACTCACACAAGGATATAAAGGATATAGGTGCCGGACAGCGCAGCAGGAACGGCAGTGGAAGAAGAATGCCTCGTCCCGCTGATATGCTTTTCAGACGGCGCTTGCTTCCTCCGTGATCCAGCGATGCGTGAGCTTCGCTGAAGAGATGAAAAATCAGGCGAGTCAGCCTTTTCGAGCTCCTTTTATAGGGTTGGGCCACACCCGTTTCGGCGGGAAGTGGCGTGATGGGCGCGAAGCGTCCTAATTGGTCTGATATTGCATCAGCCTGCGCTCGATAGGCTGTGCACTTGCTGCAGAGCAGCCAATGAGCGAGCGAGCTATTAACTAAGATTAATAAGTGCTGCAGAACTACTGTTCATTCTTAATTCATGTTAATTACATAAGTTAACTAATGTTAAAGGTCATGTTTTTTTGAAGATTTGATTGTGTTTACAGAGTGTATAACATGTGTTCATGTTTCGCGTGTAAAAAACCATCTTGGTTACGTATGGTAACCCTTGTTCCCTGAAGGAGGGAACGGAGACGCCACGTTGGTGACCGACGCAAAATGGGATATTGCTTCGATAGACCAATATACTTTGATTGTAAACTAAACGAGCCAATGCACATTGGCATGCAATTATTGCATCCAGCTACCGGTGATCACAACGTGAGTATAAGAAGGCAGCAGGTGCTATGCATACCAGGTTTTCGCTGAGGAGCTAGTAGGAGATAGTTGAGAATGCGAACACCCTGCTCTCTGAGGGGAACAAGAGCTGCCTCCATGACTTTCGTGATGACACGGGGAGACAGGGACAGCCCGAAGTGTAGGACCTTGTACTGATATGCCCGTCCTTCGAATGCAAACGTCATAAAGGGTCTGTGGCACGGAAGGATGGATACATGAAAGTACGCATCCTTCAGGTCAATTGCTGCAAACCAATCTTGAGGACAGACGCACCCGAAAATGCGTTTCTGCTTCAACATTTTGAATGGTAGCTGGTGAAGGGCCTGATTCAAAACTCGCAGATCCAAGATCGGTCGTAACCCACCCCCTTTTTTGGGTACAATGAAGTAAGGGCTGTAAAACCCTGCCCTCATATCGGCTGGAGGGACCGAGTCTATTGCGTCCTTCGCCAGTAGGACTGCAATCTCTTCCTGCAAAACAGGGGTATCGGACGCTTTCACTGTAGTGAAGCGGATACCGCGGAACTTGGGGGGACGCCGGGCAAACTGAATCCCATAGCCGAGGCTGATGGTCCCCAAAAGCCAGCAAGACGGGCTGGGTAGCACTGACCAGGCGCTTAAAAACCGTACAAGCTGGACCAGCGTAACCACAGCCGTACCCGTAGTGGGGCAGAGAGGTGGAAAACAGGGGCCCAACTCGGGCAGCTTGTGAGCAGGCCGGAGTGTGGTGCGAGTGTGGGGTACAGGGCTCACCTGGTTCCACGGGTTGGCAGAGGGTGTGTGAGTACGGCCTTTGTTGATCTGCTCTTATCATCTGATCGTGGGTGTATCTCTCTATTAGTTTTATTGGATCTTAGTGCTGCGTTTGACACAATTGACCACAACATTCTTTTGCATAGACTTGAACACTTTGTTGGCATCAATGGAAGTGCATTAGCATGGTTTAAATCGTACTTATATGACCACCATTAGTTCGTAGCAGTGAATTAAGATGTATCATATCAATCATAAGTGCAGTATGGAGTACCCCAAGGCTCAGTACTAGGGCCGCTACTCTTCACGCTTTATATGTTACCCTTAGGAGATCTCATCAGGAAACATGGTGTTAGCTTTCACTGTTATGCTGATGATACTCAGCTCTATATTTCTTCGCGGCCCGGTGAAACACACCAATTTGAAAAACTAATGGAATGCATAGTCGATATAAAAAGCTGGATGATGAGTAATATCTTACTGCTAAATTCTGAAAAAAAAACAGAGGTGTTAATTATAGGACCTACAAACTCTGCTTGTAATAACCTAGAACACTGTCTAAGACTTGATGGTTGCTCTGTCAATTCTTCGTCATCAGTTAGGAACCTAGGTGTGCTATTTGATCGCAATCTTTCCTTAGAAAGCCACGTTTCTAGCATTTGTAAAACTGCATTTTTCCATCTCAGAAATATATCTAAATTACGGCCTATGCTCTCAATGTCAAATGCAGAAATGTTAATCCATGCATTTATGACCTCAAGGTTAGATTATTGTAATACTTTATTGGGTGGTTGTTCTGCACGCTTAGTAAACAAACTACAGCTAGTCCAAAATGCAGAAGCAAGTGTTCTTAATAGAACCAGGAAGTATGACCATATTATCCTGTCAACACTGCACTGGCTCCTTATAAAACATCGTATAGATTTTAAAATATTGCTTATTACTAATAAAGCCCTGAATGGTTTTGCAACTCAGTATTTGAATGAGCTCCTTTTACATTATAATCCTCTACGTCCGCTTCGTTCTCAAAACTCAGGCAATTTGATAATACCTAGAATATCAAAATCAACTGCGGGCGGCAGATCCTTTTCCTATTTGGCGCCTAAACTCTGGAATAACCTACCTAACATTGTTCGGGAGGCAGACACACTCTTGCAGTTTAAATCTAGATTAAAGACCCATCTCTTTAACCTGGCTTACACATAACATACTAATTTGCTTTTAATATCCAAATCCGTTAAAGGATTTTTAGGCTGCATTAATTAGGTAAACCGGAACCGGAAACACTTCCCATAACACCCTATGTACTTGCTACATCATTAGAAGAATGGCATCTACGCTAATATTTGTCTGTTTCTCTCTTATTCCGAGGTCACCGTAGCCGTAGCAGATTGTGGATCAGCACCTAGAAAGGACCTCTACTGCCCTGAAATACAGCCGAGACCAGGACAACTAGAGCCCCAGATACAGATCCCCTGTAAAGACCTTGTCTCAGAGGACCACCAGGACAAGACCACAGGAAACAGATGTTTCTTCTGCACAATCTGACTTTACTGCAGCCTGGAATTGAACTACTGGTTTCGTCTGGTCAGAGGAGAACTGGCCCCCCAACTGAGCCTGGTTTCTCCCAAGGTTTTTTTTCTCCATTCTGTTACCAATGGAGTTTCGGTTCCTTGCCGCTGTCGCCTCTGGCTTGCTTAGTTGGGGTCACTTCATCTACAGCGATATCGTTGACTTGATTGCAAATAAATGCACGTACACTATTTAACTGAACAGAGATGACATCACTGAATTCAATGATGAACTGCCTTTAACTATCATTTTGCATTATTGCCACACTGTTTTCCTAATGAATGTTGTTCAGTTGCTTTGACGCAATGTATTTTGTTTAAAGCGCTATATAAATAAAGGTAACTTGACTTGACTTTGTTGATGCTCTCGAACCGCCCGCTGCTGCCATCTGGCGAAGGAGGAGGATGAGTGAGGTCCAAAGCTTGGCCGTCCGCAATTCTCCGTGCCCTCCTGGGACCCAGTGATAAGGGAAATTGCTCTTTTGTCGAGTATTTGGGTACCGTCGGCCATGAGGCCAACAGTGGGAAAAAATGAAACAAAAGATTCTCCACCTGGCCCTCATTCGGGGGAGGGAGTGGTGCCTTCACCATCTCCCGAAGAGCAGATCCCTCCATCTCTGGGTCGCGTGTCTCAGGGCCACTTGCTCTTTCGTTTACCGCCAGGTTTGGCAGGGGCCTGGACAGGCGGGGCAGCCCACCCACGCCCGGCTCCATGGCGCTGCTTTACTGGAGGCTGCTGTGGATGCGGCGCGGGAGTGGGGGCAGATGCAGGGGGCCGCCCTCAGCAACGAGCAGGCTGGGGCACTGCGGCAGGCGGATGGGAGGAGGCAGCAGGTGCCAGCTGGAGCAGGATGTGTCATATTGCCTCAGTCTGCTTCTGTGCAGCTGAGAACTGCTGGGCAAAGCTCTCGACCGCGTCGCCGAAGAGGCCGGTCTGGGACACAGGGGCATTGAGGAACCAGACCTTGTCAGTGTCCCTCATGTCTGCCAGACACAGCCAGAGATGGCGCTCCTGGACCACAAGCGTGGACATCGTACAACCCAGGGAACTCGCGGTGACCTTTGTCGCTCGGAGCGCGAGGTCAGTGGCGGTTCGGAGTTCCTTTAGAACTTCTGGGTCATGATCACCCTTCGTGCAGGTCCTTCAGTGCCTTAGCCTGGTACACCTGCAGTAACGTAGACACAGTTGAGGTAAGCAGAATGATACTGTCGCTCGGCTTTGAAGTGAAAAGTTGGTATGCATTGCACCTGCTGCCTTCTTATACTCACGCTGTGATCAGCGGCAGCTGGATGCAATAATTGCATGCCTATGTGCATTGGCTCGGTTAGTTTACATTTAAAGTAGATTGGTCTATCAAAGCGATATCCCATTTTGAGTCGGTCACCGACATGGCGTCGAGAGTGACCGACTGAAAGGGAACACAGTATTTTTCACACAATTCACTTATCTGTATACCGCGGTTTTCACTGTCATAAAAACGGGCTGATGACTTCCTTGTTCTATAAAGTCCCTCCTTCAGAAATACGTAACAAGTTCTGATTGTGCCAGCGGTTCCTGTGTTGTGATTCTACAGCAGCTTGAGGCACGCTGCCCTCCTGGAAACGCGATTGGGCTTTTTTTGGACTAGTTTTGAGAAGCAAGTGGGCAGGATTTGTTTTGAAAAACCTGGCAATCCTGATCTGAACGCACGTGCTGGAGATGTACTTCTAATCACAGAACGCTTTTACTGATGAGATGCGCATGAAAATCGCGTTCGTTTTTTTTTGCACAGCCCTACCATATAGTTAACAAAGCTAAACAGCGTTGCCCTTTGTGTAATAAGTTACAGAAACCAACTTAAATAATAAAATACACTTACTGGTTGTGGTCCATAAACAATGCCTTCTCCAGACAAAGAGGGAACTGCTCCTTCTTTCAAGAATAATCTTTGTGCGAATCCGGCATTAAACTGGTTGAGATTGAGGAAGCTGTCCTCAGCAAAATGTGCTGCACATAGTTTTACATGTGGATTATGATTTTCGGGAACCGAGTTAAACATAAATTGTAACCATTGATCTCTAAATACAACGTCCCTGGGATGCCCAAACAAAGATGATTGGACTCCGAGATGAAAATAACAGCGTTTCGACGACATGGCGACAAAAGCACTCTTCAAACGAAACTCTTCCTTCTTCTCCGTGCGAGCGCAACAAGACCATGCCCCCTTTTTTGTGTATTCCTGTGGGCGGAGGTTAGTCAAAAAACGATTTTAGTGACGTTACTACTGCAGGAACTAGAGGGATGTAGTCCAACTAGAGGGATGTGGTCGTTCGTTGTAGGCAAATTCTGTTAAACAAAATATCTCGCTTGGCATTGAACTTTGAGCTTTAGAATTTTACAGATATTATTTATACTCTAACAAAAACATTACACACTAACTAAAGTTTAAAACATGGGATCACGAAGAACGGGACCTTTAACTAATAAACCTTATTGTAAAGAGTACAAAAAGTAAACATTACAAAAAAAGTTTTTTTTTTTATTTATTTTTATGTGAGAGTGTACAAGTTTATTTTGCAGTTTGCATTAGTGAGCTCTGTAGGGTAAATTTAGTTTTTATGGTTCACCAGCTGGACAAAAATAACTCTAAAAGTCATTCCAACTAACTTTACCCCATTTCATCATAGTTGTGTTATGGACTTAGCTTTTCTCTTTGAGTAAGAGCATTTTTTAATACCTTGCAGTTATCTTGGTGTGGCCCGTTCAAAATAGCAATAACTATAATGAACAATATATCAGCATCAAACTGATGAGAGTTTTTTTAGTTTATTTTAGTACTTTCAAATGATTAATTGCATCCAAAATAAAAGTTTTTGTTTACAAAATATATGTGTCTGTACTTTTTATATTTATCATTTATTTATAAATACACAAATATATATATATATATATATATATATATATATATATATATATATATATATATATATATATTCAAAGATAATTTTATTATATATGAATAAATATTAAATATGTTATATATAAACAATATATATTTTCTTAAATTTGTACATGCATGTATGTGTGTATTTATATATGTTATATATAAACAATATATACTTTCTTAAATATGTACATGCATGCATGTGTGTATTTATATATACATAATAAATAAACCCAGTGCACATATATTATGTAAACAAAAAAACTTAATTTAGATGTGATTAAACACGATTAATCATTTGACAGCACTAATTTTCTTTTTTTATTTTTATATTTTATATGAGTTAATTATATTTTTAATTGAATAAATAGACAAAAACCTGTACGTATTCATTCGTGTTTGCTTTCATTTATTTTTGATCTGTGATTCGCTACAAAACATGCAAACTTTTACTCTAAAAGTGTGCACATGTATTCACACGTTTACCTGACATTTATTTAAACAGAATAGAGTCATATTTTCTTAATGACTCACAGAAAGACGATTCTCTGATGATCCATCAGGCAATATTGCATGATCATAATTCCCACATTATGGTGACAGTAAATTCTGTGTTCTGTCTCATAATACAGTTATGCATTAGATAGTTTTATACAATATATACATTAGGTCAGAGTAGAGTGAGTTTTGAGAAAAATAATTGTGTATTAATCTGATACTGTCACGCACATTGATTTTCTAAAAAGCCATTTCTGATTTTATTTTTGTTTGTATTGTCATATTGCAGTATTTTACCTAATAAAAAATATTTGTATTTTTTGGTATTTTATATGCTACTCTACTGGTGGGGTAGCATCACCCGGGGAGAATTATTATTATTATTTGTTTTCTATCCCCACTGGATAATATCATGGCTCTAAAAGTGAGTCCAACACTTTAGAGATATAAAAACGGTCAGGTCTTCGAGGTTCAGCAAACTGTCTCTTATTTCTAAAGGTTTGCTGCTGGTTCACCAGTGTAGCTTTGCAAACCTCTGCTAGTTATTTGTAAAAAAAAAAAGTGATTTATTTGCCAAAATTTATCATACGCCCATATTAACTCCAAATTTCCAAAGGCTAAGGAGGCACATGTGAATGCACACACATCACTACTAAAAAACAGATAGACTGCCAGCCCACAAATTGTACCATAAATAAGCAAATATGTGCTGATTGCTGTCACTTTGTTTTCTTGTTGGTTGGTGTTTGTTAAATGCTGTTAATGGCTCATCTTATTTAAATTTTCTCTCTGTTTTGAAATTTCTAGTGTCTGATACTTTTTGCCATTTAAACGCTCATAAAAAATGGACACATTACAAACTGTACTGTACTAGTTGATCTATAAATGGGTTGAATGATTAATCAGTGTTAGTTAATGACTAAATATAAAGGTACATATAAAGACACATTTAGAGATCACTCATTTGGGGATATATCTGCATATTACTGCATCTCTGCATTTTAGTGAATCTTTTCTATGTGAATACACCTCTGGACATGTGAGTGTTTTAATAATGTTAAATAATGATATATTAATATTTGTTTACATTTTATTATAATGTATTGTGATTATTATAATTCTTTTAATTATGTATTTATTTTTTGCTTTATTCATAAGTCAGTTTAGCAGTGTTTTTTAAAATGTATTTGATTCTGAAACCAGATACAACATTATATATCAAGGCAGTTCAACACAGGAACCAAATCGTTCATGATTTCAAAATTTGCCATCTCTTCCCTGGCCCATAGTTCATCATGACAGTGGAGGGCAGCCCAGACAGGTTCACTGAGCCCAGACCTATGGAGTATTCAGGCCGGAATCAGACAACACCTCAAGCCAACTGCTGTTCCCCAACTCTGAAGGCAAGAGACACTTTGACAATATGCCACAATCTAAGTTTAACTAAGTTACTATTAGGTGATAATTTGTTTTAATGGTGGAATGGCTGTAGCTGAATATTTGTCAGACAACAACAACAAAACTATTAAATACTAAATTAATCTCTCTTCTGCCCTTGTGTCTGCAAAGGTCTTTATTGGTTTACTTGCCTTCTGTTATTTCACAAAATCCTTGACGGGGGCTTACACCAAGAGCACCATCACCCAGATTGAGAGGCGGTTTGAGATCCCAAGCTCCACTGTTGGTATCATTGATGGCAGCTTTGAAATGGGTGAGTAGAGATGTGTTGAGCTGCACTGAGAAATTAGTGATGTGGTTCAGACATTAGATGAGTCACACCATTGATGTTATATTGTGATGGAATGGCTGTTCATACTTCAAAAAAAATGGGACAGTTGATGCTGTAAAATAACATAAAACTTGTTAAATAACATAACTTTTGCTTGCAGGTAATCTGTTGGTCATTACTGTTATTAGCTACTTTGGTGCTAAGTTTCACAGGCCCAAGATTATTGGAGCAGGGGTCCTGTTGATGAGTATAGGGACTCTATTAATGGCTTTACCTCACTTCCTCATGGGGCGGTGAGTAACATTCATTGGTCAATGACAAATTCAGTGTCCACAATAAAGAATAGGAAAGATCATTTAAACATCTAGCTTAAAATGTGTGCAAAGTTCTTAGAAACTTCCTCTTTGTAATCATGTTCAATTTCATGTGGTTTTGAAAAACTTTCATAACATTTGCAAGAAAAGTTCATATTTAATGACTCAAAAATGTCATGTAGTCTATAAATTCTGTAGACCCCCATGACAGTTCTATCACTGTATGTCACCCAAATTAACTTTAATTCAGTATAAATGTGTCCATCACAAAAATAAATAAATAAAAAGAAGGAAAAAAAAGATATTTAAGCTATTGAATTCATGCATTGTTGCTCTCTCGGTAATAAGTATAGACAATATGTCATTTTGAACTTTTCTTTTTCTTTTTTTCTATCTGTTTTTCTGACAGGTACATGTACAATACAGCTGCCACCCACACTAATGATCCTGATAATTTCACAGTGAGCTCCACATTCTCATCTGACACCCAGGATACTGTTCAACAGCTTGTTTCCGGTAATATGTGGTGAATATGTGAAAAAACATGTAGGATATTTTATTTGTGAAATGCAGTTAAATACCTAACAGAGCACACTATATGGGTTGTATAGGTAATCTAAAAAGGGAAGTGGAAAGCTCACCCACATGGGGGATTGTACTGTTTGGAAACATTTTGCGTGGCATTGGGGAGGCCAGCATTGGCCCTCTGGGAATGTCATTCATAGATGATTATGCACGCCCAGAAAACACTGCTTTTTACATTGGTGAGAATTTCTTTTCATCTACCATAAAAACTATGCATGTACCATCATGTGATTTAGTCCATTTTGTTCTTTTTTTATTTTCTGTAGGTTGTCTGCACACATTCGGAGGCATTGGGCCAATTTTCGGTTACTCACTTGGATCTCTGTGTGCTAGTCTCTATGTGGATATTGGCTTAGTGAATCAAGGTGAGTTAAAACTAGTATATTGCCAAATTAGAATTGGTATACACCTTTCTTAGTGGTAACTCACAAAACAAGAATAAAAAAGAAGTAAAAAATTGCTTTCTTAGTTTTCTTAGCTTTCTTTTTTGTTTGTTTTTTTTTTTTTTTGACATGTAAAATGGTATCTGGAGAAACTAGAAAATATATATATATTTTTTTTTACACTTTCTGTACTATTTCTACACAACTTGTGTAAAGTTTCTCCAGATACCATTTTACATGTCAAAAAAAAAAAAAAAAAAAAAAAACAATTATAAATTATAAAAAAATATATATATATTAGTGTAGCACCACTTGTGGTGAAGGGAACTTTAATAATTAAATAAAATACCTATGCATTTTGGGCCTAAGA
Source organism: Carassius carassius (assembly GCF_963082965.1). NCBI lineage: Eukaryota > Metazoa > Chordata > Actinopteri > Cypriniformes > Cyprinidae > Carassius > Carassius carassius. The sequence goes on along the minus strand of NC_081776.1, from coordinate 17,740,545 downwards.
GCCATTTCAAGCCATTTCAAGAGTTTGTTAACATGTAAAACAAATAATGTGATTTGACAACAGATGAAGATAGAGCCCGGTGGAGGTGTAATATGTATAACAGATATTTTGTTTATTTGAATATTTTCTTTTCATTATCAGAGAGTGTGACCATCACCCCTCAGGACTCTCGCTGGGTTGGGGCCTGGTGGCTGGGTTATGTGGTTTCTGGGCTGTTGACTCTTCTTGCTGCTTTGCCTCTTTGGTTCCTGCCAAAATCTTTACCTGAAAACCCCCAAACCTCTAAAGCATATCACCCCTCAAACGAACACAAGCACACACTCAGCATTACAGAGATTGCCAAAGGTATGTCAACCATACACTGACCACAAACGGTAGAATTAAGGTCTAATTAAATCTCACATAGTCAATGATTTGTATAGTGTAGCAATTGTATGAACTACTTAGATACGCTTAAAGGTTTGTGTGACATTTTAGAGCTTGACATATTATATATAATGATTACAGTGCGCACCACTAATATTGACACCCTTGGTAAATATGAGCAGTGAAAATAAATCTTCATTGTGTATCCTTTTGATCTAACATTCTAAAATTTCACAAAATTCTAACCTATCATTGAAGTAAAATAATGGAAAGTGTGTGTGTGGGTGGGGGGGGGGTGCTCATTCGGAAATAAATGTTTTTTTCTCTAGTTCACGATGGCCACAATTATTGGCACCCAATTATTGCAAAATTATTTTCCCAAGATAACAGCTCTGAGTTTTCTCCTACAGTATAATTCCTAATAAGTTTGGAGAACACCTGACAAGAGATCAGAGACCATTCCTTCATCCATAATCACTACAGATCCTTCAGATTATCAGTTCCATGTTGGTAGTTTTCTTCTCTTTATTTCACTCCACTCATTTGTATAGGGCTCAGGTCAGGGAACTGGGATTGACATGGCAGAAGCTTTAATTTGTGCTCAGTGACACATTTTTGTCTTGGTTCTGATTTTCATTTTGGATCATTGTCCTGATATAAGATCCAACCATAGCCCACTATACAATTTATAACAGAGGTGGTCATGTTGAAATTTTTTTTTATCTGTTGGTATTTGATAGAATCCACGATGCCATGTATCTGAACAAGATGTCCAGGACATTTGGCAGGTTTTCGTGCACATCAGCAAATCATTGACAGAACTCACTCTTGAACGCCAGCGCAATCGTCTTTACCTTGAGTGCAGTCTTCATCCATCAAAACTTTACTAGTGAGACAGTGGTTATCCAGTCAAGAAAACATAGATTGCGTCTCATCTGGCCATAGAGCAGTGGGATGTGTTGACATTCCATTCAGTCTGTACTTCACACAGCGCGTGTGATGTGTGAGGGCTTCAGAGACAAACACAGAATATTACAGATCTTGTGTTTAAAAGCCAAACACACTGGAATGAGTAATTCACTGAAAACACAACACAAGTCTCTGTTTTCTTTGCAATCTCTGATGTAAGCCTGGTTTCCTTTATATTAGCGCTATTTTGGATGGAATGTTTGAATGCATTTGCTTAATGGATTATTGGACTAAAACTTTCCCAGAGTTCAGCGGCTTAAAATGATCTTTGCCGGCAGCCATATAACCCTGGAGCCCAAGACCAGTTGCCCACTGAAGCTAAGCAGGGCTCAGCCTGGTCAGTACCTGGATGGTAGACCTCCGGGGAAAAACTAGGTTGCTGCTGGAAGAGGTGCTAGTCAGGCCAGCAAGGGGTGCTCACCCTGTGGTCTGTGTGGGTCCTAGCGCCCCAGTGTAGTGATGGGGACACTATACTGTCAACAAGCACTTTCCTTGAATGAGATGTTATACCGAGGTCCTGACTCTCTGTGGTCAGTAAAAATCCCAGGATGTCTTTCGAAAAAGAGTAGAGGTGTGACCTCAGCATCCTGGCAAAATTCACCCATTGGCCACTGACCATCATTGCCACCTAACAATCCCCATATCGGCTGATTGGCTTCATGTCACCTTTATTTACATAGCGCTTTAAACAAAATACATTGCGTCAAAGCAACTGAACAACATTCATTAGGAAAACAGTGTCAATAATGCAAAAATGATAGTTAAAGGCAGTTCATCATTGAATTCAGTGATGTCATCTCTGTTCAGTTAAATAGTGTCTGTGCATTTATTTGCAATCAAGTCAACGATATCGCTGTAGATGAAGTGTCCCCAACTAAGCAAGCCAGAGGCGACAGCGGCAAGGAACCGAAACTCCATCGGTGACAGAATGGAGAAAAAAAACCTTGGGAGAAACCAGGCTCAGTTGGGGGGCCAGTTCTCCTCTGACCAGACGAAACCAGTAGTTCAATTCCAGGCTGCAGCAAAGTCAGATTGTGCAGAAGAATCATCTGTTTCCTGTGGTCTTGTCCTGGTGCTCCTCTGAGACAAGGTCTTTACAGGGGATCTGTATCTGGGGCTCTAGTTGTCCTGGTCTCCACTGTCTTTCAGGGATATAGAGGTCCTTTCTAGGTGCTGATCCAGCATCTGGTCTGGATACGTACTGGATCCGGGTGACTGCAGTGACCCTCTGATCTGGACACAGACTGGATCTGGTGGCCACGTTGACCTCGGAACAAGAGAGAAACAGACAAATGTTAGCGTAGATGCCATTCTTCTAATGATGTAGCAAGTACATAGGGTGTTATGGGAAGTGTTTCCGGTTTACCTAATTAATGCAGCCTAAAAATCCTTTAACGGATTTGGATAATAAAAGCATATTAGTATGTTATGTGTATGCCAGGTTAAAGAGATGGGTCTTTAATCTAGATTTAAACTGCAAGAGTGTGTCTGCCTCCCGAACAATGTTAGGTAGGTTATTCCAGAGTTTGGGCGCCAAATAGGAAAAGGATCTGCCGCCTGCAGTTGATTTTGATATTCTAGGTATTATCAAATTGCCTGAGTTTTGAGAACGTAGCGGACGTAGAGGATTATAATGTAAAAGGAGCTCATTCAAATACTGAGGTGCTAAACCATTCAGGGCTTTATAAGTCCTATAAGTTTATAAGTCCTTTATATGGGTACTTTTTTTTTTTATACACGCATAATAACAGTAAATCTTTGTCCATTTACAAAATAAAGAAAACAATCAGGGTGCACTGTCTGCAGCCTTGGTCTGCGGTGATCTTCTTTTAGAAACGCATCATTAAAATGAACTGTAACTCAACAGTTCAAAAACAAATATTCTGTGATAAAGTAATCCATATGAAAACAACGCAATGTCCTGTCTTTCACGTCTCCCTTCATTATATCTAATGTGACCATGCCCACGCGCTGAACGCACTATTGATATTATAATTTTCCACGTGAAGCTCGCAGCATGTAAACGCCCGTACCACAGAAAACAAAGCAGCGAGACTGTTATTCAAGTTTTTTTATTTTATTTTACTGTTCGCTTCGCATTGAGAAGAATAAGACATAATTCACCCCAAGAAGACATGCTGAGGATTACCTCAGGATTTCCCCAGAAAATTCCCCATAAATTTTTTTAATAATCTACTTGTATTAGTTTTCACACAACATGTTCACATTTTACTAGTTAGGCTTTTTCCAAACTATAATTCCTGATTAATGTATAATCAAGTAAAACATTATGAAGTTTCATTCACATCATCTAAATTTTCTACTGTACTACTAGTATCAGTAACCATCAAAATAATGTTAATAATGTAGTTTATCATTTAGTTTATTTGAGAGCACATAAACAATATACACTTTGGAAATGCTAGTTATGTGATATTCATTTTATATATTTGAACATTACACAATACCAGTCAATACCAGTTTGCTAAATCAGTAATATTGTTCAATATTTTTACTATTTGAAATAACAGCTTTCTATTTGAATATATTTTACATTTATTTTTTTTCCTGTGATCAAAGATACATTTTAAGCATCCAAATGTAACAAAATACACTGTACTATTCAAAAGCTTGAAGTCAGTATATATAGAAATTAAAACTTTTATTAAGCACACAAGTGATGATAAATACAATAATCATGTTAAGACAATACTGTTCTTTCAATTCATAAAAAAAAAACCTGAAAAAAATATTCTCAGCTCTTTTCAACATTAATGATAATAATAATAATAATAATAATAATAATAAATGTTTCTTGAGTAGCAAATCAGAATATTAGAATGAATTCTGAAGAATCATGTGACTGGAGTAATGATGATAAAAATTCTGCTTTGAAAGTCATCTTTGATTGTTCCTAATAAACTGTTTAACTGCAGTCGTCACAAACCAGCCCTAGGACCTGATCTGAGACACAACTTGCTTTATAGTGAGCATCCTGAACTTTAGACACAGATCTAAAATGTGACACAACCCTCCATCCTTCTTCGGAATGATGAAGTTCGGGCAGTAGAACTTGGACTGTCTTTCTTGAGGAGGGACCACCTCCTTGACCTCCTTCCTCATGAGAGTGTTCACTTCTTGTTCCATTACCAGAGCCTGCTCTGGGTCTTCTAGATTGGGAATCACCCCATTGAACTGAGGCGGAAGAAAACCAAACTGGATTCTGTAGCCTCTCTATACAGTGTGCAGGACCCACAGAGACACATTTGGCAGTAGGTTCCACACTCTCGAGACTGACCTCTGGTGTAATCAGAGCGACAAGCTCAGTGTCCTGAAGCAGAGAACCAACAGGGGACAGCCAAACTAGCTGCTCTAGAGACCTCCATAGAGGTAGCGAGCCTCTTAGTACCACTACGTTTCCAGGCAGTGACTGAGAGAAGTGCTCATTGGAGAGTGCTGAGCCCGGAAGCACCGTGGGTGGGTTTACGAGCCCCGTGGTACCTTTTGATAATGGAATTGACGGCATCATCAAACAGAAAGAAGGTGCATGCGGGTGGCTAAAAGGAAGACCCTGTCCATCTTCTTCATATCAGACAGGCTGCTCTTTCAGCAGGTCGGCTTCTGTGCCTTTAACATGGCCATTTTTTTGCTGACATGCACCAGCCTGACCCGCTGCCGTTTACCCCTTGTCCACCAGTGCTGACGTGGTATGCAGTGGCTTAGAAGTGAGTGAGTGAAAAAAAATGAGTGAGTGAAGTGACATTCAGCCAAGTATGGTTACCCATACTCAGAATTTGTGCTCTGCATTTAACCCATCCGAAATGCACACACACAGAGCAGTGAACACACACACACACACTGTGAGCACACACCCGGAGCAGTGGGCAGCCATTTATGCTGCGGCGCCCGGGGAGCAGTTGGGGGTTCGATGCCTTGCTCAAGGACACCTAAGTCATGGTATTGAAGGTGGAGAGAGAACTGTACATGCACACCCCCCACCCACAATTCCTGCCGGCCCGGGACTCGAACTCACAACCTTTCGATTGGGAGTCCAACTCTCTAACCATTAGGCCACGACTTCCCCCCCAAGGCAATGCCGGAGCCATCAAGGACGATGCCCACCAGGGGACAGATAGCTCACAAATGTCTGCTCAATCCGGGGCATCACCCTGTAGCCATGCTCACTCAACCCCAGCACGTTGGCATAATAACGTGGCAGGGTTGAAGAGGTGGGCCGACGACCTTGACATCTTGGTAAGGATGTCAGGGAAGAAAGGAAGGCTCCAGCATGGAGGTGGCGGCTTAGTCAGTTAGCTTTTCCGCGGTTCAGCCTGAAGACAAGGAAGACAAGTGGAGCATTGAGCCCTCTCCCTGGGGTCAAGCAACCTCTCCCAGGATCTGGTGGGTCCAGTGCCATCACGAGAGCAGCCGCCACTCCGCTTCAAGGAACGCTGGTGAAGGCTCCCTACTTAAAGAGAGGCTTCTGGGAGCAAAGCGTATGCAGTGGCAAAAGCCAGCTGACCCTGCGTGCTTCACTCCTGAGCAGACAAAGCACAGACTTTGTGTATACCCACTTGAAATGTACAGCGGGCGGGGAGGAACACACAGCCTACAAGGCTGTCTACTCTTGCCCAGATGCTTCACTTTGGCTGAAGCTTTAGACACGTTGGAGCTTTAAAGTGGGACAAACAACACTTAATAAGACTTACAAAAAATAGCAACTAACACACACAGAGTGCTGGCTGAATGACAGAAAGCTGATGCTGGTTCCACTGCAGGTGCTTTTAAGATTCCTGGTCGCCCCACTAGTGACGTCTCGCCAATCCATTGGACTGATTACACACATGATTCAGAGGGTGTTCACACTGAAGGCATACCCATAGCATTTGACATAGCTCAAGTTCCTGAAGGGGAACATTTAATTAATGTGTTTCCCCTCACTTTCCATTGTTTTACTTCAATGATAAGTTAGAATTATGTGATTTATTTTTGTATTTTTTATGTAAGATCAAAAAGTTAAACGATGCAGATTTATTTTCATAGTCACCTTTGCTCATATTTGACAAGGGAACCAATATTAGTGGAGAGGGGTACTGGATATAATTGTATATTCAAAAGGTGACCATTAGATTCTTCATTAATTAAATAAGTTTTATTATTATTATTATTATTATTATTATTATTATTATTATTATGAATATAATTTTCATATATATATATATATATATATATTTTTTTTTATGAAAATTATGCTTTTTAGATTTTTGGCCATCTATGAAGCATCTGTTCACCAATGGGATCTATATCCTGTACCTGATTTGCAGTGTTTTGGCATTCAATGCCTTTGCCATTTCTATAACATACACACCAAAGTATTTGGAGCAGCAGTTTGGACAAAGCGCATCAAAGACCAATTTTCTCATAGGTAACAGTTGCTGTATATACAGTATATATATATATATATATATATATATATATATATATATATATATATATATATATATATATATATATATATATATATATATATTTATATATATTATTATTATTTTTTTATTTTTATTTTATTTTTTGCTAGCTGTTTAAACTAGCTGTGCTTATATGTGCAGGAGTGATGTCTATTCCACCAGTGGCTCTGGGTATGTTCCTGAGTGGCTGGATAATGAAGAGGTTTAAACTAGGTCTGCTGGGATCTGCAAGACTGATGTTCTTCACCTCTGTAACCTCATTGGTTTGCATAATACCTTACTTTGCTCTCAGCTGTGAAAACATAGATGTCGCTGGGATTACAGTGCCCTATCAAAGGTATTTTTTATTCATATTTATAGTCATTGTATAAATATTTTTGAATCATGGAAAATATACACCTATCCATTTAATTTCCTGCCTAGGGTCAAATTAATATATAGTTTAATATAATAAATTGTTTATGTGGCAGATCTGTTGAAGTTCAAGATATAAGCCGTGATTTACTTACTTCTTGCAATGCTGACTGTGGATGTCCTGACTTCCTATGGGATCCAGTTTGTGGACAGAATGGAGTGACCTACATCTCTCCTTGTCACGCTGGCTGCAATTCCACTCGGGGCACAAGACAGAATATGGTGAACAGCTACTTTTAACACTTGACGACAAATTCTTTGTTACATGTTTTTTTTTTTTACTTTATTTATTTATGTTTGTATGTATTTATTTACACACTTACACGTTTGTCAGACATTCCATGGCTGTACATGTATCCAGAGCTGGGGACTGACTTCTGGGAATTCCTCTGCAGTGCTTGGACAGTGTTCGCGAGAGAGTAGCTGCACTAAAATGTTCTACATCTATCTGGCACTGCAGTCTCTCGCCTTCTTTGTTTACTGTCTGGGCACAGTTCCTTTTTTCCTCATCTCATTGAGGTACTGTTTAATTTGATTCCATCATACTGTCATGCAGTTGCTCCTTATGCTTGTTCCCTCTTTTCAGTTGCCTATATTGTATTTGAATCAGTTTCAAATATTTTACAACCTTCATTGTTTAAACAAACAAACAAGCTGTGAGTTGGTTAATCTTAAGAGTCAAGGTTGGAAACCCTACTCACAATGCATTGAGGCCAGAAATTAATTATATAAATAACTTCATACAAAATGTATTATTTGATTTAAAAATAAAAATTGAGAATTGGTTGTATGGATGATTGTAATTGCAATTGTATGCATATATATATATATATATATATATATATATATATATATATATATTGTATATAATATATACGATTATCTGTATGAAATATGTTCTTGCAGGATTGTGGATCCTATGCTGAAGTCTCTCTCTATGGGGATATTTCTGTTAGTTTTAAGAGTTTTCGGTAAGTTAATATATGGATTTGCTAATAGTGCAAAACATTGTTTTTCATGAGGGAAAACTTACAAATATGTCACAGATCTTTATATTTTTCTTGTCTTAAACATGCATTAAGCCACAGGATTATTTTAAGTTTAATTTATCGCTTTTAAAGGTGGCATTCCTGCTCCCATTTGCTTTGGAGCTCTGATTGACACAACCTGTCTGAAATGGGGCCAAAATAAATGCGGTGGAAGAGGTGCATGCAGAATGTATGACATTGAAACTTTCAGGTGAGCAGATCTAGCAGGATGATGCTATGTAGCCCTAATATGAATGTGTAATAAAACCCCAATTAATGTGTAATAAAATTTAATTTGCCCCCATCAGGTACCTATTTCTGGGACTGGTCAGCTCTCTTCAGGCATTTAGCTATACCCTTTTATGGATTTTCACCACACAGATTAAGAAGAAAGTACAGTACGATGAGAAAATGTCCAAGGACATAGAACTCCAATACCCTATGCTATGTGATCCAGAACAGGAAAATAATATAAAATAATGTTCTGCGATGTTGTTGTTGTTGTTGTTGTTTTATTATTATTGTTTTATTGTTCCTGGTTCATTTTCAAAATATGATGACAAACCCTTTTATTATTTTATATCTGTGGCTAGGTGCATGAAAATCATGCCATTCATCTGGTGGACCACTTATGAGAGTCACAGTTATGTATCTTTTTATTTATTATTTAATTTATATAAAAAAAAAAAAAAAATATATATATATATATATATATATATATATATACAGGTCCTTCTAAAAAAAATTAGCATATTGTGATAAAGTTCATTATTTTCCATAATGTAATGATAAAAATTTAACTTTCATATATTTTAGATTCATTGCACAACAACTGAAATATTTCAGGTCTTTTATTGTTTTAATACTGATGATTTTGGCATACAGCTCATGAAAACCCCAAATTCCTATCTCAAAAAATTAGCATATCATGAAAAGGTTCTCTAAACGTGCTATTAACCTAATCATCTAAATCTATTAATTAACTCTAAACACCTGCATAAGATTCCTGAGGCTTTTAAAAACTCCCAGCCTGGTTCATTACTCAAAACCGCAATCATGGGTAAGACTGCCGACCTGAGTGCTGTTCCAGAAGGCCATCATTGACACCCTCAAGCGAGAGGGTAAGACACAGAAAGAAATTTCTGAACGAATAGGCTGTTCCCAGAGTGCTGTATCAAGGCACCTCTGTGGGAAGTCTGTGGGAAGGAAAAAGTGTGGCAAAAAACGCTGCACAACGAGAAGAGGTGACCGGACCCTGAGGAAGATTGTGGAGAAGGACCGATTCCAGACCTTGGGGGACCTGCGGAAGCAGTGGACTGAGTCTGGAGTAGAAACATCCAGAGCCACCGTGCACAGGCGTGTGCAGGAAATGGGCTACAGAGAAGCAGCACTGGACTGTTGCTCAGTGGTCCAAAGTACTTTTTTCGGATGAAAGCAAATTTTGCATGTCATTCGGAAATCAAGGTGCCAGAGTCTGGAGGAAGACTGGGGAGAAGCAAATGCCAAAATGCCTGAAGTCCAGTGTCAAGTACCCACAGTCAGTGATGGTCTGGGGTGCCATGTCAGCTGCTGGTGTTGGTCCACTGTGTTTTATCAAGGGCAGGGTCAATGCAGCTAGTTATCAGGAGATTTTGGAGCACTTCATGCTTCCATCTGCTGAAAAGCTTTATGAAGATGAAGATTTTGTTTTTCAGCACGACCTGGCACCTGCTCACAGTGCCAAAACCACTGGTAAATGGTTTACTGACCATGGTATTACTGTGCTCAATTGGCCTGCCAACTCTCCTGACCTGAACCCCATAGAGAATCTGTGGGATATTGTGAAGAGAAAGTTGAGAGACGCAAGACCCAACACTCTTAAGGCCGCTATCGAAGCATCCTGGGCCTCCATAACACCTCAGCAGTGCCACAGGCTGATTGCCTCCATGCCACGCCGCATTGAAGCAGTCATTTCTGCAAAAGGATTCCCGACCAAGTATTGAGTGCATAACTGAACACAATTATTTGAAGGTTGACTTTTTTTATATTAAAAACACTTTTCTTTTATTGGTCGGATGAAATATGCTAATTTTTTGAGACAGGCATTTTGGGTTTTTATGAGCTGTATGCCAAAATCATCAGTATTAAAACAATAAAAGACCTGAAATATTTCAGTTGGTGTGCAATGAATCTAAAATATATGAAAGTTTAATTTTTATCATTACTTTATGGAAAATAATGAACTTTATCACAATATGCCAATTTTTTGAGAAGGACCTGTATATATATTGTTGTTATAAATTACTGATTGTTAAAAATAACTAATAAAAAAAAATTCTGAGAGAAAGAAGGGACTGTCCAAATGTGCACATGGTGATTTACCCACCAGTACATAAATGTTGTAAACAACTTTAGTTCTCACTGTCATTACTGTGTTGTATTTATTAATACATAAAAATATTTAATGATATAATGTATTACTTTTTTTTGTTAACTTTTAAATGCTATTTTCTATGTTTGTGTCTGAGGGAAACACACACACGCACACATATATTTTACAAGTTATCTAATAAGCTTTACATAAGGGGCAGGACATTCCATTTAAACCCACTGAATGAGTTCCAGCAGAAAAGGGCCAATCACACAAAATAAGCAATTATGTACATCTGAGTCCATCAGATGAAGCAAAGTTGAGGAAAGGTCATACAAAATTTAAAATGGAAGACAGCCATGAGTGCGGCATATTTAGGATTAATTTTTCGTTAAGTATGCCTTCTTGTTGCTGTTAATTGCTGTAATGTCAGCCTCTTTAATTACCAGCCCAAACCCTAAATGTGTGATTCGAAACTCCTCTTGAATGTGTTCTGCAGGAGAAAGAAATGCATGCATGTTTGTAAACAAAATGAGGGTGAGGAAATGTTGACAGAATTTTAATTTTGGGCTGAATTATCCCTTTATTGCGTTTCATTATAGCTGGGAGTATTTTTGTCATGCGTACATATAACAACCACTCCTAACACAACATTAAAGCTCTCAGTCATTACCACAGATATTTATGACAGTCTAGGAATGTTATATTAAGTCCACATGTCTATTCCTGTTCCTGCAAATTACAAATATGACCTTGATTGACTCATCAGTGAGAGTTGTTGAGGTAATGAAGAGAATGTGTTTACCATCACAAGTACCCATTACATTAGCAGAGAGGCCATGATCCTATTAGCTTTTTGGGTAACATTTCACTGAGCATATAGCCTAGGGTCAAAGTTGATAAACACTTTGGTTTTAACTGTAACACAGAGAAGCAGTGTGAGCAACTGTGAGTGACCCTTACCAAAAAAATAGTGTTCTGGCCAGTCCCTCTTGTGAGGTATACAACAGTGCAATTCTATAAATTAATTCCTCAAGGCACATGGTGATGGAGAAAAAAAAAATATATATATATATATATATATGAATCATTTAAAAAATACCTTTTTTTCCCAATCACTGTTTCCCATAGGGTGACAGGTATAACAGGTGGCTTCACTATGAATTCTGCATGTGCAGTTTTCACCACATTTGTTTCACATTTAAGGGAAGTTTTCATTAGACTAGTGGATTGTTCATGAGCACCACAGCTTTGCTATAGCTGTTTGCCAGCACTGACAAATATTCACCAAAGGTTTGCTAGTAGCATCAAACTGTTTGTTGTTGCTAATGTTTTGCTGCAGGTTCAATATGGATGAAGAACTGCAAACCTCTGGCAGTTATTTATAGAAAAAAAAAAATTATTCAAAGTGTTATTTGCCATGTAGGAAATATTAACAGCAAGTTTCTTATTTTGCAAGGTGGCTGAATTGTGCATGATAAAGTGAAGTCATTTCATCCCATACTCAGAATTTGTGCTCTGCATTTAACCCATCCAAGTGCACACACACAAGACAGTGGGCATCCAATGCTGCACGCCCGGGGAGTAGTTTGGGGTTTGGTGCCTTGCTCAAGGGTCTCGCCATGGTATTGAATGTGGAGAGAGCACTGGGTATTCACTCTCCCCACCTCCAATCCCTGCTGATCAAACTCACCTGCTTGTAACTTTCTAGCAATCTTGAAGACCTTGATTAGCTTGTTCAGATGTTTTTGATAAGGGTTGGAGCTAAACTGCTATAACTAAACTGCATTTTGCTAGTTTTGCACTGAATCATACAATTATGACATTACTGTCATACTCATTTTTGGTTCCCATTGTGTCAAACAAACTGCTAAGTTTATCTACATATTTAATGGGGTAATTTACCCTTAATTCTTGTCACATGCAGAGATGTATAAAGTACTAGAGACCCAGACTTGAGTAAAAGTACAAGTGCTCTATCAAAAAAATGACTTGAGTAGAAGTTGAAGTGCTCTTTAAGCACCACACTTTAGTAAAAGTACTAAAGTATTCAACATTTTTTGTACTTAAGTATTGCAAGTAGTCTATTTGAAAATTTACTACTCAAGTACTGAAAGTAAAAGTACAAGTATTGGGTTATGTAGTTATTAAAGAAAGTAGTCAAAAGTTTGAACCTATTGTTTTTACTATTTCAAATGATTAACCTAAAGGACAATCACAATTCCTTTGACTGTAACTTTTTGTAAACAAAAAACAGATTAAAGGGTTAGTTCGCCCAATTTGCAAAATTATGTCATTAATAACTTACCCTCATGTTGTTTCAAACCCGTAAGACCTCCTTTTATTTTTGGAACACAGTTTAAGATATTTTCGATTTAGTCCGAGAGCTCTCAGTCCCTCCATTGAAGCTGTGTGTATGGTATACTGTCCATGTCCAGAAAGGTAAGAAAAACATTATCAAAGTAGTCCATGTGACATCACAGGGTCAGTTAGAATTTTTTGAAGCATCGAAAATACATTTTGGTCCAAAAATAGCAAAAACTACGACTTTATTCAGCATTGTCTTCTCTTCCGTGTCTGTTGTAAGACAGTTCAAAACAAAGCAGTTTGTGATATCCGGTTCGCGAACGAATCATTCGATGTAACTGGATCTTTTTGAAACCGTTCACCAAATCGAACTGAATCGTTTTAAACGGTTCGCGTCTCCTTTACGCATTAATCCACAAATGACTTAAGCTGTTAACTTGTTTAATGTGGCTGACACTCCGAGTTAAAACAAACCAATATCCCGGAGTAATTCATTTACTCAAACAGTACACTGACTGAACGGATGTGAAGAGAGAACTGAAGATGAACACTGAGCCGAGCCAGATAACGAACAACAGACTGACTCGTTCACGAGTCAAGAACACTGATCTATATATATAACTTATATTATAGATCAGTGGTCAAGAAGCGTTTCTGTCAGACATGTCCTATTCGAGAACCGAGGAGCTGATGATACTGCGCATGTGTGATTCAGCGTGAAAGCAAACCGACACACGGAGCGTCTGAACCGAACTGATTCTTTTGGTGATTGATTCTGAACTGATTCTGTGCTAATGTTATGAGCCCAGGTAAACTGAAGGCTTGCAGTCAACGCCCATGATGACATTACATCGAGCGCAAAAGAACCGGTGAACTGTTTTCTTCAACTGGTTTATTGAATCGAACTGTCAGAAAGAACTACTGGTGATTCGAAAACCGATGCAACCGGTTCTTGACTCGTGAACGAGTCATTATCTGGCTCGGCTCGGTGTTCATCTCTCTCTTCACAGCAGTTCAGTCAGCACGCGCAGTCTTCTTAATCGCTTGATTCGCTCAATGATGTGCCAGCTTCATCAAACCTGCCATCTACAGTTCTGTTTGTAATGGAATGATTCATAACATTTTTATAATTGTAACGAGTAACGATGCAGCACATTAAAAAAATATCGGAGTAAAAGTATTAAACTCATCGAAAATATGTACTGAAGTAAAAGTGGAAGTAGGAGAAAAAAATAATACTCTAGTAAAGTACAGATACCGCCTTTTAGTACTTAAGTACAGTAGTGAAGTAGTTCTACTTCGTTACTATACATCTCTGGTCACATGATACTTAAGAAATCATACTATTATACTGGTTTGCTGCTTAAGAAACATCTCGGTTACGTATGGTAACCCTCGTTCCCTGAAGGAGGGAATGGAGATGACTGACGTCGGTGACTGACGCATAATGTGATATCGCTTCGATAGACCAATCTACTTTGAGTGTAAACTAAATGAGCCAATGCACATTGACATGCAATTATTGCATCCAGCTGCCACTGATCACAGCTTGAGTATAAGAAGGCAGCAGGTGCAATGCATACCAGGTTTTGCTGAGTAGCCGAGACGAAGACCCGGCAGCTCAGCAGCGGTACAGCAACCATGGCGACGGGACGTGGCGTCTCCGTTGCCTCCTTCAGGGAACGTGGGTTACCATACGTAATCGAGACGTTCCATTTCAGTCGGTCACTCTCGATGCCACGGCGGTGACCGATGCAAAATGGGATCGGGAAACCAGGTCCGAGTGGGCCAATATGGTGCCACTAGCAAGACCCAACAGGCTTAGGTGCCGGAGCACCAAATCCCTGTGCTCACAAAGACACAACTCGGGCGGCTTGTGAGCATGCCAGAGTGTGGTGCGAGTGTGGGGTACAGGGCTCACCTGGTTCCACGGGTTGGCAGAGGGTGCGTGAGTAGGCCTTTGTTGATGCTCTCGAACCGCCCGCTGCTGCCATCTGGCGAAGGAGGAGGACGAGTGAGGTCCGGTGCTTGGCCGTCCGCAACTCTCCATGACCTCCTGGGACCCAGAAAGGAAGAAAACTGCTCGTCGAGATTTCCAGATTTTCCACCTGGCCCTCCTCCAGGGGAGGGAGAGGTGCCTTCACCATCCCCAAGAAAGCAGCTACCTCTCTCTGGGTCACCCATCCCGGGGCCTCTTGCTCTTCCGCTCACCGCCAGGTGTGACGGGGGCCAGGACTGGAGGGGCAGCCTGCCTGCGCCCAGCTCTAGGCACCACTTGGAGGCTGCTGCAGATGCAGCGCGGGAACTGGGGCGGATGAAGGGGGCTGCCCTTGGCGATGAGCAGGCTGGGGCACTGCAGCCGTCGGACGGGTGGAGGCAGCAGCTGCCCGCCGGGGCAGGATGTGTCGGATCGCCTCAGTCTGCTTCTGGGCAGCCGAGAACTGCTGGGCAAAGCTCTTGACTGCGTCGCCGAAGAGGCCGGTCTGGGACACAGGGGCATTGAGGAACTGGATCTTGTCAGTGTCCCTCATGTCTGCCAGACACAGCCAGATTTGGTGCTCCTGGACCACAATCGTGGACATCGCATGACCCAGGGAACTCGCGGTGACCTTCGTCGCTCGGAGCGCGAGGTCAGTGACGTCTCGGAGTTCCTTTAGAACTTCTGGGTCGTGACCACCCTCGTGCAGGTCCTTCAGTGCTTTAGCCTGGTGCACCTGCAGTATCGCCATGGCGTGTAAGGCGGAAGCAGCTTCCCCGCAAGCCGCATAGGCACTGGCAGTCAGACCAGACGAGTGCCTACAGGCCCGGGAAGGAAGCACCGGGTCTCCACGCCAGGAGGAGGCAGACTTAGGACACAATTGCATCGCTACCACACGTTCCACCGACGGGATTCCCGAATACCCCTTTGCTGCACCGGCATCGAGGGAAGTGAGGGAGGAGGAGCCCACTGCCCGGTTTCTGGCAGTAAAAGGTGCTGTCCACGACTTGGTAAGCTCATCATGCACTTCCGTAAAGAAAGGCACTGGGGTCGGGCACTGAGAACCAGTGCACTCCACCCTGAGAAAACATCACCCATTGCCAGGTAACGACCGCACCCAGAAACGGCATCCTTATAAGGACGATCCATCGTCTTTACAAAGACGCACCCGTGAAGCTCTTTTAGAGAAATTTGCTCTTTAGGAAATGCTCTTTTAGTGCTGAGGCGCACAGGGGAGATGGCCACTTGCCACACGACAGGGGTAGTGCAGCCTGAAGTGTGCAATCCACTCGACACAGGAACGAATGCAGCTGAAGCACCGTCTCGCCAACACACGAAGCTTCCGAGAGCGTGCTGAACTCGTAGTTCACAGCAGACACAGTTGACCAGAGCGATACTAACGCTCGGCTCCGAAGCAAAAAGCTGGTATGCATTGCACCTGCTGCCTTCTTATACTCACGCTGTGATCAGCGGTAGCTGGATGCAATAATTGCATGCCAATGTGCATTGGCTCGTTTATTTACACTTAAAGTAGATTGGTCTATCAAAGCAATATCCCATTTTACGTCGGTCACCGACGTGGCGTTGAGAGTGACCGACTGAAAGGGAACTACTTATAAGAATTGTGGCTCTAATGATTTTTCACATCTTCCTCATGCAGTAGTTCACCATGACACCATTTGTCCCAGTTTGTAGTGTGGAGTATGCAGGAAAAATCCTGTTCAGAATAGGCCTATGCTTTGTTGTTTAATATTAAAAAAATTAAAAAATAAAAATAAAAATAAATAGATACAATAAAATTGAATCTCTCTTCTGTCCTTGTTTGTGGACAGCTCTTTATTTGTGTACTTGCCTTATGTTATTTTTGTAAATTGCTGACAAGGAGTTAAACCAAAAGCACCATCACTCAGATCGAGAGGCAGTTTGAGATTCAAAGCTCTGCTGGTATCATCGACAGTGGCTTTGAAATGAGTGAGTAGAGATATGATGAACTGCAGTGAGAAATGAAGGCCGAGGTTCACCCATTAGATGAGCACTTATACCAGTGAGTCATACTATTGATTCTGTAATGTAACTCAATTACTGTTCATACTTTAAAAATGGCACTGAATGGAGACTGATGATTGTGTTCTGTAAAACTTAATAAAACATATGTGAAATAATAATAGCTGAATTTTATTGCAGGTAATCTGCTGTGTACTTAAGTTTCGCAGTCCCAAGTTCTTAAAATGTACTTTAAAGTATACCAACTGAAACACGTTTAGAAACACATTTAACTATTGGGATACTTACACCTTAATACATTATTCTTATTATTCTTCTTATTATTATTATTATTATTATTATTATTTTCCCCTCTTGACAGATGACGTATGATACAGCTGTCACCCATGTATAACCTCAGCATCTGCTCTCTGGGAATATCCTACATAGATGGTTATGCATGCCTGGAAATCTCTGTTTTTTATGTTGATGAGAAAATGAATACCTGATGAATGAATGCTATATCAAAAACAGTTAATCATACACTCGCTCAGTCAAGTATTTTTATAATACTCTGCATAACACTCTGCATGTTAGGGAAAGTCGTGGCCTAATGGTTAGAGAGTCGGACTGCCAATCGAAAGGTTGTGAGTTCGAGTCCCGGGCCGGCAGGAATTGTGGGTGGGGGGAGTGCATGTACAGTTCTCTCTCCACCTTCAATACCATGACTGAGGTGCCCTTGAGCAAGGCATCGAACCCCCAACTGCTTCCCGGGCGCCGCAGCATAAATGGCTGCCCACTGCTCTGGGTGTGTGCTCACAGTGTGTGTGTGTGTGTGTGTGTGTTCACTGCTCTGTGTGTGTGCATTTCGGATGGGTTAAATGCAGAGCACAAATTCTGAGTATGGGTCACCATACTTGGCTGAATGTCACTTCACTTCACAAGTAAGGAATAATTGTCGACAGTTCATTGAATTATTAGAGAAATAGTGTCTGGAAGGTGTGCATTCTTTTTACAATAAGACACGGGATTGACTTCTGTAGCACCAGTCTGCAGCTTTCTGGCAGTTAATCCTGTGTCTTTCACCAGCTGCCCATGACCTTCCTTTTTCCAGCATTACTTAGCGGAGCAGAAGTTTAGTGATGCTGCCTGGCCTCCACCTCTTAGAGACTGGATTCTTCTTCTCTCAAATGGCTATACACATTTGTGCCAGACACCAAGGCATTCAGCCTCCTTGAGGGATATTGAGAGGCATAAGTTCCCAGAGGGTCTCCAGGCTCAGTTGCGACTCCAGGGGATTCATATGCTAAATTACCTTAACGAATGGTTGATTTTAACACAGTCCAAGGATTTAGTGGTACATCAAGATGTACTTCTCACTTACTTAAACTGTCTCGGTCTCAGACTGAACTTCAAAAGTCAAGCCAAGTCAAGTCATCTCTATTTGTATAACAGTACTTTAAACAATACAGATTGTGTCAAAGCAGCTTTACAGTGAAAAACAAGCAAATAGTTTGTCAATAATGGAATGGGACAATAACAAACATAAATTTTTCAAGTTAAGTCAGTTCATTGATGAAATCTGTTCGCCGAATAGTGGGGTCAAAATAAAAATTTAATGTAGGAAAAAAAAAATCTTGAATAAATAAATAAATGAACAAAAACAATTTTTAACATTAACATAAACATTATATCACTAATAAGCAGTTTTTATAAATGAAATGATCACAGATAATAGCTTCGATGTACTCTGCTTGACTGAAACTAAATGATTATATTGGTCTAAATGAGTCTACTCCACCAAACTACCATATTTTTCGGACTATAAGTCGCACCTAAGTATAAGTCGCATCAGTCCAAAAATACGTCATGACGAGGAAAAAAACATATATAAGTCGCACTGGACTATAAGTCGCATTTATTTAGAACCAAGAACCAAGAGAAAACATTACCGCCTACAGCTGCGAGAGGGCGCTCTATGCTGCTCAGTGTAGGCTACAGGAGCATTGAGCAGTATAGAGCGCCCTCTCATGGCTGGAGATGGTAATGTTTTCTCTTGGTTCATTTCTCTTGGTTCATTTCAAATTAATTTTGATAAATAAGTCGCACCTGACTATAAGTCGAAGGACCAGCCAAACTATGAAAAAAAGTGCGACTTATAGTCCAGAAAATACGGTACTGTTATAAGCATGATCCCCATCAGACTGGTCGTGGGGGAGGTGTTGCAACAATATATAGTGATATTTTCAATGTTACCCAGAAAACAGGATACATGTTTAACTCATTCAAAATGCTTCTGCTTAATGTTACACTGTCAGATATGCAAAAGAAATCTATTGTATCTCTTACTCTGGCTACTGTGTATAGACCACCAGGGCCGTATACAGAATTCCTAAAAGAATTAGCAGATTTTCTCTCAGACCTTTTGGTTACAGTTGATAAAGCACTAATTGTTGGAGATTTTAATATTCACGTTGATAAAACAAATGATGCATGAGGACTTGCGTTTACTGACCTAATAAACTCTTTTGGAGTCAAACAAAATGTCACTGGGCCCACTCATTGTTTTAATCATATGCTAGATTTAATTATATCGCATGGAATCGATCTTACGGATATAGATATCGTACCTCAAAGTGATGATGTTACTGACCATTTTACTTGTATCGTGCATGCTGTGTATCACTGATATTAACTATATGGCTCAGCGTTACCTTCTGGGCAGAACTATTGTTCCAGCCACCAAAGAAAGATTCACAAATAACCTGCCTGATTTATGTTAACTGCTATTTTTTCCCAAAAATACACATGAACTAGATGAAATGACTGGCAACATGGACACTATTTTCTCTAATACATTAGAAGCTGTTGCACCCATTTCCTAAAAAAGAAACTCATAGTCTTGAGTGCAAATCACGAAAAACTAACTTGGAAAACAGTATGTCCAGCTATAGACAGGTTCCAAAAACTGCCAGGGCCGAGCATAACCACAAACTAATTGAAAATAAACAAAACAATAGAAGGTTTTTATTTAGCACAGTGGCTAGATTAACAAATAACCAGGCGCCACCCGATTCAAATATTCCATCAACGTTTAATAGTAATGACTTTTCTACAGTGATTCTACAGTGTCTGATACATCAGTTTCATCCATAGCACCCAAAGATAAACTGCAGTGCTTTACAACTGCAGGACAGGAAGAGCTAAATAAATGTATCAGTGCATCTAAACCAACAACATGTTTATTAGATCCATGACACAATAAATTGCTGAAAGAGTTTTTACCTGTAGCTGAAGAACCACTTCTCTGTATTATTAACTATTCGTGATCTCTTGGTAAGATCTGTATGAAGATTTTCAGTCAGTTTTCAGGCCTCACCATAGCACAGAAACTGCACTGGTTAAAATTACAAATAACTTTGTTCTTGCGTCAGATCAAGACTGCATCATATTTCTATACATGTTGCCGCTTGCTAATACTATTAGAAAATACAGGATTAGTTTCCACTGTTATGCTGATGATGCTCAACTATATATCTCAACGAGACCAGATTAATCTTCTAAATTATCTAAGCTAACAGAGTGTGTTAAAAATTGAAAAGATTGGATGAATAATTTTCTCCTATTAAATTAGGATAAGACAGAGATATTACTTATTGGACCAAAAAACAGTACACAGAATCCCGTAGATTACAATTTGCAACTAGACGGATGGACTGTTACTTACTCTACAGTCAACATCTGGGTGTTATATTAGATATAAACTTGTCTTTTGAAAACCATATTTCCCATGTTACAAAATCAGCATTCTTCCATCTTAGAAACCTTGCCAAGCTATAAAACATGCTACCTGTTTCTGATGCAGAAAAGGTAATTCATGCATTCATGACCTCTAGACTGGAATATTGTAATGCCCTTCTAGGTGATTGTCCTGCATCTTCAATAAACAAGCTACAGGTAGTCCAAAATGCAGTGGCTAGAGTCCTTACCTGGTCAAGAAAATATAATCATATTACCCCAGTTTTACAGTTTCTTCACTGGCTACCTATTAAGTTCTGTATCAGTTGCAAATTATTTTTACTTACCTATAAGGCCCTAAATGGTTTAGCTCCTGCGTACCTAACTAGAATTATACCACACTACAATCAATCACACTCCCTAAGGTCACAAAACGCTGGACTTTTGGTAGTTCCTAGGATAGCAAAGTCCACTAAAGGAGGTAGAATTTTTTCGCATTTGGCTCACAAACTTTGGAATAGCCTTCCTGATAATGTTTGGGGTTCAGGGGCAGGGGCAAACATATAGAGACGTGTTTCAGACAGTGCAGAAATACAGAGTTGCATGTATGTACACATAAAATAAGCTTATGTCAAAACTGCTTCATGGCATTGTCATTGTGCTGTATTTTATTTTTTTCTTGCTTATCCGAACAAATATTCCAATCTTTAACTAAAAAAAATAAATAAAAATAATAAGGATTATAATAATAATAATAATAATAATGATAATATAATTAGGATATATCCATATATGTCCAGCCTATCCACAAGAAAATTTCCCAAACGTAACAAGTCCGTGGTGTAAAAAAGGTTAGAGACCCCTGGTGTAGTTTTTGCAGGGGATCTGTATTTAGGGCTCATCAAGTTGACATGGTCTCCACTGACATGGGCTGTAGATGTCATTTATAGGCTACAGTGACCTCTGTATAACAATGAAGGAGACTAATATTAGTGTAGATGCCAATATTCTTACAAGTATATAAGTAATTAGCAAGATTGTAAAATGTATACGATTTTCAATAGGGAGCCAGTGCAGAGTTGACAGAAGTGAGCTAATGGTCATACTTCCTGGTTCTAGTAAGAACTCTAGTTGCTGGATTTTGGACCACTTGGAATTTGTTTATTAAATGTGCAGAACAACCACCCAGTGAAGCAATACAATAATCTAAAGTTTTTGAATTTGACTTTGAGTGCATAGGTCACAATTTAGATATATTTTTTTACATATTTTACTTTTATATTTTTAACTATGAATTAGTATGTTTCATAGAGACACAAATAAATATAGAGCTGAGTATCATCAGTATAATAATGAAAGCTAGCACCATGTTTCCTGATGAGATATCCCAAGGGTACATTTTGCAAAGCAGCGGTGGTACTCAGTACTGTTTTTGCAATAGATATGATATCTCTTCATTCACTGCTACAAACTGAGGACTGTCAGATAAGTAAAATGACAGCTATGGAAGCATATCGGTAGCAATATTCAATTTGGAATGTAATATGCAAAATGACAATGCAATATGTAAAATGGCAATGCATTTCTGTATTTACATTTACATTTTCCAATACATTTGTACAACGTTTGGTGCAAAATGAAAATGAAAATTAAATTACATAATTTTCATTTGCCATTTCACACACTAGTTTTAATATGTAAAATGAATACTAATTTTAACGCTTTATAAGTTGCAAAATGAAAATGAAAATGTATTACAGAAATGATTAGATATGTATAACATGTTCAAGCAAAAACTGTGGCAAAATTATCATTCAGATGCTATTTTTCTTAATTGCATTAACACTCACAGTCAAGACACTTACGATTGCATTTTCATTCAATGTGGCGCAATGAATGTAGCAAAATTCAATGTGCACATTGAAAATGCATTCCGAGCCGATCACATCTCCGCCCCCTCGCGCCACGTCAATCACTGCGTGAACAAGGCGGGGCTTGCAGAAGGTCAATACTCAAGAAGAGGATTCAAGTGAGAGAACATGGACAAGACAGTTGGTCCATGTACGTTTTATAGTAAATAGTATATTTTAAAACCAGTAACGTGCGGTGAAATCTTGTCATGGGTAGGCTGTGACCTATCAATGTGTGGAATATATGTTCATATATTCATTCAGTTAATTTAGCAACCCAAGTTCATTTTAGGCATCATCAGATCGCTGCCTGCATTCAGCAAAGTCAGTCATGTGAGGCTAATGCACAATCAAATATAATAATCAAATTAATGGACACATCTATCTTATGACTTATACAACAAACAAATGTTTTGTGCGGGACACAGAGAAGGAGGCGGCGCGGCAGCCTAGTCACTCCATCAAAATGCGCAAACGCGCACAGACAGCCACGGCGCACACACACACACACACACACACACACACACTTTTGGTCTGGTGACGGCGCACCAGGCTACAGTCAGAAAACATTGCGTTAGCAGTACAGCTTTAAAGTACAAAAACAGCTTATTCGCTCCTACAAACTGCTAGGCGCACACACCGACACGCAAGTATACTAGATGCTAGTATTCGGGAAGCGCGCGGATTGAGTGAGAGCGAGTAGATCACGTGACATGAAGCAAGCTCGGTCTCTGCCTCAATGTTGATAATTCAAGACAGCATGAGAACTGACTGCGCATGCGCAAATCTACATAAACTACGTTCTATGGACCAAAGAGGCACCGCTCACCTCTGCCTCAATGGCCATGGCTTTTGAATTTCCTGCATGAAACAACGGTTTTTAGGAGCAAACAATGGCAAAATGAGTATATTATGTGTATTCCTGAAAATTTTTGTTACAAAAAATAATATTTGGAATAAAATTAATGCAATTAATAATGTGGTGAATTAATAAAGCTCTTGGAATTAATAAATGTAATGTCAACATTTCCTTTGGTGAGGCACTGCCTACCCTGCCTACCCTGACCGCACGTCCCTGTTTAAAACGCACAGAAAGAGACAAGGATTTATAGTGCTTTAATGAGGTATCTAAGAGAAACAGGATTGATAAACAGAATATAGTTTAATATAAAAATGGGGAGGCTGGGTTGTTTTTTTCTTTTTCTTTTTTTTGATCATTTCGGTTTATGGCTTCAATATTTAATTTGCACTTGTGGGAAAGCTGCTTTCATCTGATTGGTCCAATCGCTCCACCTTCAGCTCGGTCTTTTCATTCTTTCAGACAGAATAAGAGTCAGTGCGAGTGAAGCACTGTAATGTCTGAAACCACCGCTCACTGTTAATTAGCATCATATTTGAATCAGATGTAGCTGGGCACATAATTCATGCTGCTGCGACTTGCAAGAGACCCCGTTAAATTATTTCTAGGTTATAGTCTTGTATAAATATTGTCCCACTGATAAAAACATTGCAAATAGTTCTGTCTCCTTGGATAACAGTGAAGTGGAAATAAATATAGTTACATTTATGAAATAAAAAAAAATAGTATTTTTTTTGGGAAGGTAAGTCTGGCCAGTTATACAGCAACCCGATCTGAGCTGAATTTGGTGAAACATTAGTTCTAGTCTGTGTCAATTACTCTCATAAATAATAATAATAATAATGTTACCAGTATTTTTCGGACTATAAGTCGCACCTAAGTATTAGTTGCATCAGTCCAAAAATACGTCATGACAAGGAAAAAAAACATATATAAGTCGCACTGGACTAAGTCGCATTTATTCAGAACCAAGAGGAAAAATTTCCGTCTACAGCCACGAGAGGGCGCTCTATTGTAGGCTACAGGATCACTGAGCAGCATAGAGCGCCCTCTCGCGGCTGTAGACGGTAATGTTTTCTCTTGGTTCATGTCAAATTAATTTTGATAATTAAGACTTATAGTCCAGAAAATACGGTAAATATATGTTGTCTTTCTCAAGACCAACAAAGAAGACTAAAAAGAGAAACATAATTCAATTTAGTATGTAATAAAACGAATATTACTAATTTATTTAAGAAATGTCACTATATTAATTTTCACAATTATTTATTAATGTTTCACACACATACCTAGTGCCTTAGGACTTAAAAGATGAGAGTGGTAAATGTTACAGACATGGACTGTTCAGTCTATTATTGATTTTTATTTCCACTTCACTTTTATCCAAAGAGACAGAACTATTTGCACTGTATTTATCAGTGGGACAATATTCATATATAATATTCAATACTACAACCTAGAAATAATTTGCAGGTCTCAGCAGCACGAATTATGTGCCCAGCTACATCTGATTCAAATATTATGCTAATTAACAGTGAGCGGTGGTTTCAGACATTACAGTGCCGCACTCGTACTGACTCATTCTGTCTGAAAGAATGAAAAGACCGAGCTGAAGCTGAATGAAAGCAGCGTTTCAGCTCCACCCACAAGTGCGAATGAAATATTGAAGCCATAAACCGAAAATATCAAAAAGTACACGGACCAACTGTCTTGTCCATGTTTTCTCTCTTGAATCCTCTTCTTGAGTATTGAGTCTCTTGACCTTCTGCAAGCCCCGCCTTGTTCATGCAGTGATTGACATGGTGCGAGGGGGCGGAGACGTGATCGGCTCGGAATGCATTTTCAATGCGCACATTGAATTTTGCTACATTCATTGCGGGACATTGAATGAAAATGCAATCGTAAGTGTCTTGACTGTGAGTGTTAATGCAATTAAGAAAAATAGCATTTGAATGATAATTTTGCCACAGTTTTTGCTTGAACATGTTATACATATCTAATCATTTCTGTAATACATTTTCATTTTAATTTTGCAACTTATAAAGCGTTAAAATTAGTATTCATTTTACATATTAAAACTAGTGTGTGAAATGGCAAATGAAAATTATGTAATTTAATTTTCATTTTGCACCAAACGTTTCACAAATGTATTGGAAAATGTAAATGTAAATACAGAAATGCATTGCCATTTTACATATTGCATTGTCATTTTGCATATTACATTCCAAATTGAATACTGCTACCCATATGCTTCCATAGACAGCAGCATCCCCCATGATTCCACTTGGCCTGATCCAAATGAAGCCAATACCGCGATGGCTTAAAAGCAAAGGCTTTCACCCTCATTGGCACAGTTTCTTTCATATCCTTGTTTTAAGACACCCCCAGTTCTTGACTTAGGGTGTCCCAATCGTGGTGTGCTGTCATCAAAGAATAATCTGCAATCACTGAGATTAGTTTTGCATCCCAGGATGTTTGAATGTGGGAGCAGACTTCCTGTTCAAGACAGGTAGACCTTCCTCTGTTTTCATCCTCTCTTCACAAGAAAATTGTATGCTTTGGAGTGGTGTCTCATTGCATCATGGTGCAAACAATGTCATTCACTGCCTGGTTGGTCCAGTACTGGAGTTCTTTCAAGTTTGGCTTTCGGCAGGATTGGTTCTTTGAGGCATATGTGTCAAATTCCACTCCTGGAGGGCCACTGTCTAGCAGATTGTACCTCCAACCAACTCCAAAAGACCCATCTGGAAGCTTCTAGTAATCCTGAACACCTTGATGAGCTGGCTCAGCTGTTTTTAATTAGGATTTGAGCTAAACTCTACAGGACAGTGGCCCTTCAGGAACTGAATCTGACACCCCTGATGTAATGTGCTTGATGTCCTTTGCAGTGGGGGTGTGTGCCTGTTTATGGTGTTTCTTTAGAGAGAGATTTTTCTAGTCTCTTGTTTCATGTGTGTGGCTAGATGGCTGAGGCCTCAGTACCTTCTAGGTATTTTTATTTTTTTATTTTTGAGAAGGGTTAATCGGGTCCCCCAGTTGAACCAGTTTTTTTCAACCCTTACGGTGATCCTTACAGTCAAGTTGTTCCTTTCTTAAACAACCCTGTCAGTTGCCTCATGAGGTTGAGGTCCTCAGAGTTTATCAGCAACCAGTGGAGTTGGCTTGGTTGTGCACACACTTGAGATACCATCACATTGTGTTCCCCATAGTGTCAGCTGATGACACAGCATCAGATATCGTACTTAGGGAATCAGTAACCAGCTTCAAATTAAACCAAATTAAAATAAAATATGCTGCTATAGCAACTAGCTAAATTTATATATATATATATATATATATATATATATATATATATATATATATATATATATATATATATATATATAGGATCTGCTGGAACCTGCAAGAGTGGCATTGTTTTCCTGTCACCACATTGGTTACACCATACCTTGCTTTGATGGATTAATTTACAGAAGTAACAATACTAAATAGATATATTATATTATATTATATTATATTATATTATATTATATTATATTATATTATATTATATTATATTATATTATATTATATTATATTATATTATATTATCGTCTCCATAGATGTTCAGGCTGTCCTCTTGCTGTGCTGGCTGTGGATCTCCCGACTTTCAGTGGGATCCTGTCTGTGGAGAGAATGGAGTGACCTACATCTCTTGATACAATGGCTGAAATTCCACCTGTGCCACAGGACAGAATATAGTGAAAAACTGTGTTTAATTCTTGACCTTTAAATCAATATGATACCCCATGCATTGTTGTAATGATGACAAACTCAACAATCTCACATCCATTTAAGTATTAACTTGTTACTTTTTTTCAGTAGAATGCAATAGGTTGTAGAAAAAAAAATATTTAGTTGATGATGATGCTTATGATGATAACAATTCTAGGGATTTTAACAGCAATATTTGTTAACTTAAGCATGAAACTGATTTCAACATTTGTCACAAATATCATGAAGCGCACACACACACGTTTGTTTTTGTGAAAAGTGGGGACATCCCATAAGCGTAATGGTTTTTATACTGTACAAACTGTATATTTTATGGCCCTACACCAACCCTACACCTAACCCTAACCCTCACAGGAAACTTTGTGCATTTTTACTTTCTCAAAAAAACTCATTCTGTATGGTTTATAAGCGTTTTGAAAAATGGGGACACGGGTCACCCTCTCTTTGTAATACCTGTGTCATACCCATGTCATTATACAAAGTTGTGTCCCAAAATAGGTCACAAAAACATGCACACACACACACACACACACACACACACACACACACACACACACAGACTTTGTGTGAGTACATGTGTGTGTGTGTGACAGTGGAAAAAAATATATAAATATAAATAAATATAAAGTTATACGCAATGTGAAATGACCAGTTATAATTATATACTATATTATATATAATAATATATACTATATTATATTATATACATTTGCCCCTTATTTAGAAATGTATAACTTCACATACATTAATCTGTAAAAATTTTTTTAAGTCTGTTAGGATGAAATGAATGCTTTGTAACACGTGGTGGGATTATATTCCAAAAATATTAAATAAATTTGTGGTTCACATGATAATACCACACGTGTCTAGAATAAAGTATTTATTTAAGTGACCTTTATATTAAAAAACAACAACAATGTTTATTTAAACATTTTTTTTAAAGTAGTGTTAAACATTATTCAAATAGTTGTTTAAAGATATAGTCCTACCACTGAAAAAAATAAATGAAATAAATGCCTGAACATTATGCTTTTTGATAACAGTGTGAGTTATGTTTGTCATTTATGAATTGCACCTATACAGTAGATTAACTGTTGTTTTTGTATTATGGTAATAGTAATCACTAGTAAAACCATGCTCCTCTTTAATGGTTGGATCAATGTAAGTAATCGTACCCCCCCCCCCCCCAAAAAAAAAGAAAGAAAAAAAAATGATGTATTGCTATAATGTATATGGCAGAAGTCCTTATATAATATATATTGAAACTGATGTGGTTTAATTGATTTTAGTGCAATCAGTGGTGTATTTTGTGATGCTCTGATGCCACTTCCTATTATATTCATATAATGGCAAAAAAGTATGCTATATTTCATAACAAATACCATAGTTTTTGTAGAATTTACTCCTGCAGTAGTTGGACTAAAAATGTTCAAAACTAACTACTTCAGAGTAACTACACAAAATAGATCTGGTCATTGGAAATGTCTTTAAAATATTTACAGTTAGGGAACAATCTGGTCACTATAGAAAAAAAAAAGTGATATATTTTCATCAATAATTAACATTTCATGTCATTCTAAACCCATCTTTCTTTTTTTCTGTAAAACTGCATGAAGGCTTGTACTTGAAAAACTTGAAAAAGAAAAAAAAATTGTGTAAATTTTGTGTTGTGTAAAGTTTTCCACTTTGTCCATTCTGTTATAACACAATTACAATTGTGATCCATTCATGTCCCTGTGGATGTCAGTGGGTTCTGGCAAAAGCTTCTTTTTGTTCTCTGCCTTAAAATAAAGAGTGAGTCATTTCTTCCTGAATCTCTGGGAACAGAAACGTATTGAGCTACTAGAAAGAAAAACTTGAACAGATACTGGCACTTTTTAAAGCATTTTGAGTGAACAAAGAATATACAAAGAAAAACAAGGCCTGACCCTGACATCTACACAATTTTGAAGAAGCTTTTCCAGGTACAGCATTGACTTTTCTCCAAAAATATTAATTAAAACAAGCAGAATGTGCTCATAAATGAAGAAAATACTTTTTCTCCCCATTAGTAAGGCTTTACAGCAACATTGTGAATTATAGGCAGTTGATAATGATGTCCACGACAAACGTCATGATGAGCGTCAATGACGCTTTTGACCTTCACTGTGAGTTTGAAATCTTCAAGCTAACCCTCCTCTCGAATCTCTGCTGGAAATGGAGGGCTATATTTGGAGGAGTGCGATGATGTCACAAGTGGTTGAGGGTAGGAGCCTATAACAGAGGGGATGGAGTGAGTGTGTGAGTGTTTGTATGAAAATCAGAGACAACGCCGGCACCTTCAGGAGCTGCTGTCCATTGGTTTGAAACTGCTGTAAGTGAGTACCTTTTCAATAAAATATTGGAACATTTTTGGTTTATCATTTGGATCGACATTATATGAATTTGTTGTTAGTTTAAAAGTGGTAAAATAAATAATAATGATAGAAATATTTTAATAATATTGATGCTAAATGCTGAAAATTTTAAAGTAATGATAAATGTTGTCTATACTGTAATGTGAGTTAAAAACATCTTGAGCTATATTGAGCGAGATGTGGTACAAAACTCCTAAAATGTTAGAAAAAAAAAAAATATATATATATATATATTTTTAACTCTGACATGGAATTTTGCGCTAACACTCTTTTATTTTTCTTCTTTTGCACCAGAATAAATACAAGTATTCCTATCTGCCATGTATCATCTGAAGCTGCCCTCCCAGATACTGATCTTATTTGTGATGCTACTGTGTGTCTCCACTGTCCCTTACAACAGGCAAGTCTTCTAACACAGTGTGAAAAGTGAAAATGTACCTTTTTAGGGTGTATTTTTGATCTGATTTCAGATAATTCTTTTAGGATGCCCCTGATTCAACCCTTAAAATAAGAAACTTTAATTTGTGTATAGCCTAATGTAGTTAGGTTGATTCAGACAAATTATATAATATTTTTCATTTAGAATCAGTTAATTCAGATAATATAATAGGCTGACACATTTAGGTTACCTGACAAACATATTGTCTTTTACATATAATACTGTACAAACATATTTACAAAACACATTGTCTCTTGAACTCTTTAATGTTTTTTTAATTAGGAAAGAATGACTGAATATTTAGTTACATAAATTCAAATATTTAATATATCTTATCTATCTAATCATAGATTCGTCTGAGTACACTGAAAACAATGGTAACCTGAAAACGGTAATATCAAACTAACTGGTTTTATTCAAGTCAGAATCATTATTTAATTTCCCTGATTTAATCTTTACCCATTATTTTATACCAACAAAGCTAACATTCAGTTATTGAAATAGGGAGAAATAGCTAACAGTCTCGGGTTATCACTCTTTTACAGTGTATGTGTGTATATATAATCAGCATTATTTGTTTCATGATAATAGCATTGTACCGTATGCATTCAAAAATGATAAATATAAATATACTGTGCATAATTACAGCAGAACTGTATGTGTTTGTGTAAAAACATATAGCTAAAAAGTAAGACAAGTTTTGGTAATGTTTGATCATTTATTATTATTACCCAGACTTAATTTTTCCAATTCAAAACTTGAAACTATACATTTTAATGCAGATTTCTCCTGTGAAATATTTATGACTATTTATTTATTTTACATTTTACATTTTAATAGTAGTAATGTATAAATTTAATTTGTAGCATGCAAACATTTTTGTTATTATATTCTTAATAAGAAAACATGATAATATAAACCATGTATTAGTTATCATTCAAATGAATTACCCCCTTTTCTCACTTTATCAGCCAGAAATTAACTACTGGTACATCCTTAATTTAAATTTAGTTTTAAGTGAAATCTTGGCACTATATATCCCATATAAAACATGGCAATTTAATAATTTCCATACCTCCATTTGTGATATTTATTATTATTAAAAATGGAACCTATTATTAAAAATATGGAAGCTAGTCATAAGAAAGTGTCTAAGTATTGACAGGAACTGTAAATACTGTAAAAAAAAAAAAAAAACAAGTGTGGCCATTTCTAGCTGATTTAACCTATAAATATGACTTTTGCTGGTGTAATTTAACATATTCAAATATATTGTTATTTCATTTTATTCTTAGTTCAATATAACCAATTTATAATCTAATGGTTATGCTAATGTTAATGTAAACACATCAAATAACTATTTTTGATCACCTAAGGTTCGTATGATGTAACGCATTATTTGGTATCCTTGTAACAAGTGTGTAGAAGTGAGTGTAAGTGATATGATCAGTGGGCACAAATGGTCCTCTTACAGCACATCTCCACTTCAGTAGACTGTCATAGTCAGGGAAAGTGGCACTTTCTAAGCAGCTCTGCATGAGATGGTGCTTTGTGGCCTCTTCCTGTCAACAGGTACTCCCTGCCATTCAATGAAAAGCCAGATGACTTGCAAGAGGCTGATGGATGGCTGGTTACAGATTTATCAGACAATCCATTTCTGAGTTTTACAAGGCCACGGCCTCCCAGTGGCCTCCCTGCTGTCAACAGGTACTTATGCGAAATTATTGTCAATTATGATTCAGAGTTTAAGATGTTGCCATTTTATTAGATAGTAATACCATCAAAGCCTTTTAAACCATTTGTAATTGTGTTTTTGAGGTGGAATATATTAAAGACTGAAGTTAAACATTTTATTATACTAATTCAGATTCAAATTCTGTCAAGACCACTCTCTGAGAGTTTAGCATGGTAGTATACATGGCAATGTTAATGTGTTTGGTCTTGGCAGAATATATCTGCTATGCTGCTGCTATAGCTGTGGTAGAGCAAGTACCGAGATTTGCTACTGCCAAATACATCCACAGAGATGCTGCTGTGAGCATATAGGAAATACTACTGCTGCACGTATAACATATGAAAAAACAATATGAAAAAACTCCCACATATAACATAAATTATATCACCTCGTAGCAGATCTATACAGGTGGAGCTGGGAAGGTGGAGGGTTTCTGAAGTGTGCTGCAACTGCTGCAGCAAGCTCTAGCCAAGTATTTGAATGTTGAGCAGCAAGCTCAATGGCTGCTGATGTGAGTGTGAAGTGACATTCAGCCAATTACGGTGACCCATACTCAGAATTTGTGCTCTGCATTTAACCCATCCGAAATGCACACACACAGAGCAGTGAACACACACACACACACTGTGAGCACACACCCGGAGCAGTGGGCAGCCATTTATGCTGCGGCGCCCAGGGAGCAGTTGGGGGTTCGATGCCTTGCTCAAGGGCACCTAAGTCGTGGTATTGAAGGTGGAGAGAGAACTGTACATGCACTCCCCCCACCCACAATTCCTGCCGGCCCGGGACTCGAACTCACAACCTTTCGATTGGGAGTCCGACTCTCTAACCATTAGGCCACGACTTCCCACGACTTCCCGATGTGAAAGAACCCAATCAGCTGTGCCATATCATGTGAATAATCATGTGAATGTATCAGACTAAGTTCTTTGTTTAAAGAAACATCATGCTAGTGATCCATGGCCGTTTATTAGTTAGAATTGATAATAATAATAATAATAATAATAAAAGTTATCAGGTTATTAGGACCTCTTAATGTGATGTGATCTTTTCTTACTTTATATGGGGTCTTTATATTTTATTGGTCAGTTCTAAAGTGTTTATATTATTATTGTTCTTGCAATATTGCTTCATTAAGAACAAAGTCTTTCAGCATGTTTTAATTTATTGAGGCATGTGACTAATGCCTAAATATCCTTTTAAACTTCCCCACAGTCATCACATGGAAAAGCGGAACTGTAACACAGCCACCTGCGTGACTCAGAGATTGGCAGACTTTCTCATCCGATCCAGCAACACCATCGGCACCGTCTACGTGCCGACCAACGTAGGAGCCAACACTTATGGGAAAAGAGACTTGCTGCAGTCGGCCATTTATCTGCCCCTCTAGTTTAAATGCCAACACAGTAGAAAATACAGTCAAATAAATGTAATATGTATGATATGAAAAAGTTATTCTGTTTGTATGTTATTTTTTGTTAAATTTTTGTCCTGGTGTACATGAAAGCCAGTGCCTTTCGGTCTAAACAATTGTCTGCAGCATTTTGAGTTTGGGGTAAACTTAGCATGTCAGAAGGTCATATAGTGTTTTGCAACATATCATGATGGCAGATGAATAAAATGTATTAGAAAAAGGATGTGAATAGCAAAGAAGAATAAACATATTGTTCAGATTTTTTTTTCTAATAAAAAAGAGATAAAAATTTGCTTCTCTGCTCAATGTTATTATAATTGGTAAATAAATAGTTTTGTTTGTTTGTTTGTTTCTGATTGCTGACCAAATTTCAAATCAATGCAGCAATAAAGGTTTACTTTTCAAACCATGTTAATTATTTTCTGTTTTTCTGGAAATAATTCATATACAGTATAACCCTCATCAGAAACCGATCAACACAGCAAAAGTACCATGCAAATATTGTTAAATATCCCATAACCATTCGAAAAAAAAAAACCCCTGTTTGACACCATCTGATTTGATGCAGCACCGTGCTGTATGATTTATGATGAACACAAAGATAAGTTAATGCACAACAACATCAAGTGGTTGGATAAACTGATTATAGCCATAACAAGATACTCATTTTTGAACCATACTAGTTCATTATAGAACTCTGACGCTGACTAGACCCTGCAATACATACATAACCCCATGTACTATTCATAAAATGAGTACAAAAGGCAATAAAAACAGAGAAAATAGTACATTCAAAAGCTTTTTGAAAGTCTTGAAGGCATTGACACAGTTAATCTAGATTAAGTCTGTCTCAGTTTGTTCTGTTTCTTCATGTTATTCCAAACAGACTGGATGATGGTGAGATCAGATCTCTGAGTGGAGTAAAAATAAAAATAATTGTTTAACATTTTTAGAAAGTATTAATAATAAGCTTAATAAAGACTAATATAGAATGGCATATGT
Source organism: Carassius carassius (assembly GCF_963082965.1). Lineage (NCBI taxonomy): Eukaryota > Metazoa > Chordata > Actinopteri > Cypriniformes > Cyprinidae > Carassius > Carassius carassius. Next base: position 17,706,415 of record NC_081776.1, on the reverse strand, counting down.
TATCTAAAATTAAAATTATGAAATAATTACTAAAATATAACACTGGTCTTTGAGCATATTACTGCAAAAAAAAAAAAAAAAATAGTAGACTGTGGAATATGTTTAAAGGTCACATGCAAAATTTATGTAATAACTTTTTTTTTTTATTTATTTATTTTTTTAATCCAACTTTTATTTGATTCAGATGGCTTATTGCAGTGTATATACTGTACAGTATATGCAGTATATGCATACAAGCATTGCTGTTAGGAAAACTGTTCTGAGTGGAAATGTTAGAGATACATTTCATTTTAAAAATATCTGTTTTACAATTCAAAACAAGAAGAACAAAATAATAATAATAATAATAATAATAATAATAATAATAATAATAATAATAATAATAAACAAAATACATCAGTGGCACAAAAAAAAAGTACTGTGAGAATGTGTTCTCTTTTGACACTTGTTTCAATTTATAGCTATATTGTGGCCATCTCTGTCGTCATCAGGGACTTTCAATTTGTCCACATGTTTGAACTGCCAATCACATGAATAAGTTGTTCATTTTTATTGTTCTCTCTGAAAGTGAACATCCACCAGCGTTCTGATGTGGCTGTTCTAATAAAAATATGTTATAGAGCCAGAAATATATTAAATATGTAAATGTAGAAAGACCAGCTACACATGAATCAGTCAAGCAGAAAAACATGTCAGTGGCGTTTCATATAATGATAGGAATGAGAGATGGCCAGGTAAGACATAATGAAAGTTTCAAATATAAATTTCGACAGAGACCCTTTCATTTTTTTCAAGATGGGCATCTGTAATAATAAATTAAATGACGTACATAATTATTGAAAAAAATCAATATATAGTACTACCACGTTTTGTGCTCATTTACTATTGTAGCATGTAGTGTCAATACAAATATAATATTAGAAAATGTGCGCTATTGTCATTAAAATAATGACAATATGTAAAATATCTGAAGTTAAAAATCTTAGACATGCTTATTTAATGTACAAAATGTATTATTTAACATTTTGATTTTGGGGGAAAATATGGCCTGGGCTAATACAACACTGAAGCACTTCACATCCTTTCCTCTTAAAACCAACAGTCTAATTATCCTGACATTGTACAGACATGTTTGCATCCTGGTGTTACTTCACTTCTATTCTGATTTAAGCGTATCAAACAGGTAGTGTATTTCTTGTGTTAATATAACAGGAAATAGTAGGATTGACTGAGGTCAAGGATAATTTGTTGGCTGATATATCTGTCATAATGACGTGTGTTTCCACAAAGAGGTTAAAGGTTACAGTCGCTGTTCAGTGCAGTTAATATGGCTGATGAACAGGGCCATCAGATACATTATGTACACAGACTAGACAGAGAGGAGAGGATAGCTTGAGTTCAAGTGTGACTCATTTAATGTAGATAATTAACTGTTACTTTTAACTAGTGCAACGGAAAGTTAATGTGTAATTTTGTCCACTGAAACTGATGTTTCATATCTTCATATCTCATGCCAGACTGTTTGGAGGATTTTTTCTTTGTTTGTTTAGATTTTTCAAATTCATCGTTTGAGAGAATGTTCTTTTAAGCATTAACTTTGTTTCATATGTTTCTAATAAATAGTATATTTATTTAAATGATATATATATCTGTTGAAAAAGACCAGCATTGCTGATTATTGATATGTTGTGTTCTGGATTCTAGTGTCTTCATGTCTTAACCAGTAATTTAACCAGTATTTTTGCAGGTGAACATGCATGTAATCAAAATAAGCACATATTAACATACTTATTATTGAAGTGAAATACTTTGGAAGAATATACTTAAGTGTGAACTGAATGGGTAACACTTTTTCAATAACCTGTCTTAGTTAACCTTAATTAATGCATAGCATTAACTAACAATGAGCAATATATTTGTTACAGTGTTTATGAATCACTCTTTATGTTGGGTAACAAAAATAAAACTGTTTATTGTTATTTCATGTAAGCTCAGGTTTTTTAAATATAATTTTTAAAGTAATGCTGACAAAGATTTTTTCATTGTTAGTTCATGCTAATGAATGTTACTTAAGAAAGGTTTTTATTTATTTATTTTTTTGTAAAGTGTTACAACTGAAGGTAATATTTTCAGACATTTACTTTCTTCTTTCAGACGAATGCAGAGTTAGATTTAAAAATGACCTGGCTCTTCCAAGCTTTATAATTGCAGTAAATGGGGTTGGGGGTTGTTTGTGATTTTGCAACCTGAAAAAGTTAATCCATAATAAAAAAGTACTCCACATGGCTCTGTGGTTTAATAAAGGACTTCTGAAGCAAAGTGATGAATTTGAAAGTGAAAGTCATTACATTTGCCAAGTATGGTAACCCATACTCAGAATTGGTGCTCTGCATTTAACCCATCTAAGTGCACACACACAGCATTGAGTAGTGAACACACCCCCGGAGCAGTGGGCAGCTATTTCCAGCACCCAGGGAGTAACTGGGGGTTCAGTGCCTTGCTCAAGGGCACTTCAACTATGGGTATTGAGGGTGGAAGAGCGCTGTTCATTCACTCCCCCTACCTACAAATTCCTGCCAGCACCGAGACTCGACCTTTGGGTTACAAGTCCAAATCTCTAACCAGGTTAGAGAGTGGTGTTCCAGCCAGATGACATAGGATGTAGGCATAGCATATGCTCTAGTGAGAATATGCTCGCTAGAGCCAAGTTTTGTTTATAGCAAATGAAGACCAGATTCTTCTTGGCTTATATTTTAATCCTTCAACATTTTTCTCTACAAATCCTTTTTTTGTATTTCTAATTTATTATTGGTGTTTTGTTTTCCTTTCTCCTCACCGGAGCTTACGCTATACCTACGCCAAAGTGTTACATCATCCACTGGAACGTCATTTGTATGACAGTAAGCAGAAACTAACTTCCATTCACAGCCATTATAAAGCTTGGAAGAGCCAGGATTTTTTTTTCATATATCTCAGATTGCATTTGAAGAAAGAAATATACTCCTAGGGAGGCTTGAGAGTGAGTAAACATGTAATAAAAGTTTTTGAGTGAACTATCCCTTTAAAGTGTACTGCTAATACTGACAAAAATGCACTTTCCTAATATAATTTCTGTTGAATCTTGTATGACACATTTTTGAATATATTTGTTGGAGTTATGTTGGATTTTAGTGCATTAAAAATGTATGAACCTTATGTAATAGCGAAAAGCACACTACAGTTAAAACTCTATCTACTTTATATGTGTTCGTTTTTTTTTTTTTTTTTTTTTTTGTCAAAACATCATAATGATTTAAAACATACTTTGAATTAAAATTTTATTTTACATTTATACTAAGTTTTTTTTTTCATTTTTATGAAATGCAAGTTCTCGCTATTAACTATGACTTTTGCCTCAATAAACTCCTAATTTACTGCTTATTAATAGTTAGTGAGGTAGTAAGTGTAGGATATGGGGATTAAGGGATTTGGTCATGCAGAATAAGGCATTAATATGTGCTTTCTAAGTATACTAATAAACAGTCAATATGCTAGTAATATACACGCTTATAAACAACTAGTTAATGGAGAGAACTGGTCCCTAAACTAAAGTGTTACCATAAATTAGTCAAGTATATAGTCTACCTTTCATTAATATATACACTTCTTTTTTCACAATAGCAATTTATGGTGGTCCAGACCAGCAACAACCAGCACCTATTTATTTATTTATTTATTTTTTCCTGGAAAGTGACTCTACAGCTGTGTGTGATGTAGTCACTTTTTGAGTTTAAAATTGGGGAAAATGACACATGTAGTAAATGCACTTACATTGGAAGATTAGCCTAAAGAATCAAAAACAGCACACCACACATGCAGTTCATTAGGTCAAAATCACCCAGGCATATTCTGAGAAGAGAATATTACCATATGAACTCCCTGTTCAATGCAGTTATTCTCATGTCCATGGGCCGATCTTTCTATGTGGATCAAATAAGGATGTTGATGTGCCACATTTGGGGCAATGTTTTAACATGCCAACAGGGCATATCAACATTATCAACATATCAACATTATTGCCACTGATGCAGTAATTCAGATAACACTTCTACGTCTGTGTACATTATCCTGATTATTTTTTTCATTTGTTTTGACACATTTGACACTCTTGGTTTATTTTCAGTCTGTGACTCATTAAAGCAACACCTGCCGACATAAAATCAGAGGACATTGCATTTATACCATTTCATACCAATCACCCGCTGTAATTACCTATAGCACTTAGCATGTGCATCATGGTGCTGATATCTGGAACAACTCTAGTGCAATATTGCAGTATTAACATGACAATTTGTAATATGCATTTTACTTTTAATATGAAAAAAAATGCAATTATTAAACTTCAACCAACCCAAAATAACTTTCTCAAACCAACCCAACCCACACCCTTTTTATTATGAAAATGTATTAAAATAATAATGAATCAAATAAATTAATAAATTAAAATATATATTACATGCGTCAAACTTAAGAGTACTTTTTTGACCCAATTAAGTAGGCTATTTTTTTAAAAAGTAATTTCTTCATAAAATAATGAAAAATAGTAAAACACTGAAGCCTTTATATGCAATTTCAGATTTTTTGTTCTGTTGTCTTTTATATGTGGTTAAAGTGTATTGCTGATAAGCATTTATGATAAAACACTTTAATGTCATTTCAATTGAAGCTAGTATTTGTATTGCATATATTAAACTGTCAAACGCTGTTCCAAGTTTTGGTTGTGTTTTGCAATCCATGTGTTTCCTATGCCCATATTGTGTTAGTTTCCTGTTACTGTCCTGATTATGTTGATTTAATCCCAGGTGTTCTCCGTGTAATTTGTATTTCAATGTGTGTCTCGTCATCCTATTATCCTGTTCTTTATATAAATAATGTTCCCTGTCTTAAGTTTAGCATCCGGTATTGTTGATGTCAACTCCTTGTGCTACGTGTGATTCCCCGCGATATGATTAAGTTCCTTGGTTTTGGACTCCTGGTCTCCTCACTCCTCGCTCCGTGTTCTTGCACTGTAGGAGCTTGTGACAGAATACCAGACCAATACAAAAAGTAAGTGGCGCCCCTTCTCCTCGTTTTTCATTTCCCTGTTTTTTTTAAAGGTTTTTTTTTTCACATGGAGGAAAAAGCTTTTTTCATCACGATGGCTCAGAAAAGATGTGTGAGACTCTGTACCGAGTTTTGGTTGTGTTTTGCTCCCCATATGTTTCTTTTGTCCATATTTGGTTAGTTTCATGTTCCTGTCCTGATTATGTTGATTGTGTCGAGGTGTTCTCCGTCTAATTTCCATTCATCCCAGGTTTGTCTAGGCATCCTATTATCCTGTTCTGTGTATAAATAGTGTTCCCTGTCTTTAGTTGAGTTTCCGGTATTGTTGATGTCAACTCCTTGTGCAACGTGTGATTCCCTGAAATATGATTAAATTCCTTGATTTTGTACTCCTTGTCTTCTTGTTGCTTCAACCTAATTGATCTGCTGTCTGAAACCTTGCAGATGTACAAAGGTACCACTGAAGGTACCACTTGGTGTCCACAGTGAACTCCTGCCAAGAATGTACTGCAAGCTGTGAAGTAAAGACTGGGAAGCTCGGAGTCACCATCCCCTGTGGTCAAGTCTTAAAGGTAAGATGTCAAGTAAAAGCATTGTACAAGGGTGGAACTATAATATTTTAACCAGCGTCAGGGCGTTTCATCTCAGAAGGGTTGGAGTTGTTTCCCGCAGTTGTAAATGTGCCTCATGGTGCCTCAAAGACAGTGAATTTCAAAATTCCACGAACCATAACATTTACCTACCTCAGAGACTGGTGTTTGGTAATATTGAACCCATCAGCGAAATAAGAACAGTATGCTCATCCTCCAGCGTTCAGCATTCAGATAAGCAGATCAATTGTGCCCTTTTTTTGTTCATCCCAGCTCACACCAGCAGATGATATCTGTAAAATATTCATCACCAGAGGTATGCGTTCAAAAGAAAGACAGCAGCTTGCGCTTATGTGTTGATTTTTGAGATCTTAGCTTATAACGGTAGTGGCCGCCCTAGCTTAAATTTTTAAAGAAAATGTTCGGGCGCCAGACAAGATAAATCCTGTCAAATTATAAATTAACCCAGGATAGCAAAAACTAAGAAACCACCTGTTACAATAATAATAATAAACAGTCCAAGGAACATTTCATAAGATAAATTTATTCCATAAGTCCATGAAAAAAAAAAATGAAAAAAAAAGAATTATGACAAAAGATCATATTAAAAAAAAAAACAAAGTTCACAGCTTTTCACTTCACACATGAACTTAGCTTGCCGTGTAGAAAACCGCGTCATTCTATCATGTCCAAGTTCATTCATATAATGACCATAGAGAGAGAGAAAGAGAGAGAGAGAAAAAAAACATGAAATAAAACTAGTTCAGATTTAAGAAACCATAACAATAATCAAACAACAGTCTTAAAGAGCAAAAATAACATTTGCATAATCATGAAAATAAAAAATAAAAAAACATACAGAATGCACGGATGGGAATGCACGTCATCGTCAGACAATAGGACAGGAGGATAAACGGGCAGCTTTTTGTTGGACATTTCACCCATATAGATGGTCTGGAAGCGTCACGCTTAAGTTTAGTCAAACTCTATGCTGCTCAAACATCACTTACAGGGAATAATACTCAAAGCGGCCGTACTTTTTCTCTTCACTGGAATCCATTAACTCTGAAACATGCAACTATAAACCCTCCACGCAAACTTTGATGACGAGCCTCTCTCAGGTACGTCACATCTCCTTTATATCCTCCATCCTTCCGCTGTTAATTGAAAACTCCGCCTAAATCATTTCAAGTGAAAACGAAAGTAAACTAAAAGGTACGGTGGCCGAAGTTTTCCACTGCCGCACTCTCCCTCCCTTGAAGAAAACGACCCATGGTTGTTTAAAAGAATTTATTAGAAAGCTAGAAATTCTTCTTCCTCATCAGAGGCTTCTTGAAACAGGTCAAGGAGTTTTTGTATTTCCTGGGAGTCCAATTCCTCGGCTGTTGGAAAACACATTTTTAAATTACAGACATGTGCTGTACGGACATCTTCTCCAGTGTCTTCCAGGGCTAGTTTATAGTTCAGAGGACCCAGCTGCTTCAGAATACGGTAAGGTCCCTTCCACTTTGGGGCTAGTTTTGCACTAAAATTATGTTGTGCACTGGACTGTTAAATCTCTTCTATTTTTGTTGTAATTTCTCAGTTGTCTCAATTTTGCTTTCCTACTGTTTTCTTTGGCTTGGGCTTGTAAGTGATGAAGATGATGGACCACATTATAGGAAGCAGCGTCTGGGGTTAAATTAGCCCCATGGAGCATCTTGTCCATTGGACCTTGAAGTTTTCTGCCAAGCTGTAACTCTGCTGGGGACAGTCCAGTGGTTTCTTGTATGGCTGAATTTATGGCGAATCGAAACTCAGGTAAGAACTGGTCCCACTTCTTGTGATTTTCATCCACATAAGCTGAAATCATATTCTTTAGGGTCCGATTTACTCTTTCAGTCATGTTGATTTGCAGATGGTATGCTGTAGTCAGTTTGGGAGTAATTTGCCAATTCTCACACAGTTCTTTGAACACAGAAGAGACAAACTGAACACCCCTGTCTGAGAGGATATAATCTGGAACACCCCATCGAGTCAGAACTTCTTTTCTGAAGATAGAGGCAATATTCTGGGCAGTGGATTTGCGCATGGGGAACAACTCAACCCATCAGGAATAATAATCAACAAACACAAGCAGGTACTCATTCTGGTTTGTACTTCTTGGTAGTGGTCCCATGATGTCAACTCCCAGCATTTGGTTTGGGTGAGTGGTAGTGGTTTGCTGCAGTTTCCCAGCAGGCTTTTGATTGTCATATTTTATTATTTGACATTTCACACAGGTTTTCACATGATATTTCACGTCGGACCACATGCCTGGCCAGAATGCTACTTCTTGGAGTCGTTTGCATGTTTTGTAGATTCCTCCATGGCCACTAAGAGGACTGGAGTGGTAGTGCTGCAACAGACAGGGTCGAAGACTACTGGGTACATACACTCGGTAGTGCAACTGGTTATTTGGTAGGTAAGTTTTCTGATATAATTTGTCCTCAACAACTTCATATTGGTCCATCAAACTTGCACGGTTCATTGCAACTGCTTGCAATAGTTTTGTAACCTCAGGGTCTTTGTGCTGTTCCTCCCACAGGACAACATCTGACAATGGCATGTCTGACTCAACTCGAGATTGGTGAAGACCTAGATAACGCATCTGGGGCTACATTGAGTTTCCCTTTTCGGTACTCAATGATAAAATCAAATTTTTGCAAGCGCAGGACCCAATGGATGAGTCGGCTGGTGGTTTTGGTGGAACCCATGACCCATTGTAGTGTAGAGTGGTCAGTGAAAACTGTGAAGAGTTTGTGTTCCAGGTAGTGTTGCCATTTTTCCAAAGCCCATATGACTGCCAGACATTCTTTTTCCGTTGCTGTCTAATTATAAGTTGTAATAAGTATAATGTAATAAGTTATAATAAGTTCAGCTCCTGTTAAGGTTCTACTCGCATAGGCAGTGACCTCCTCTTTGCCCTGTTCTTTCCGTTGGGCCAGAATAGCACCCAAACCAGTGTCACTGGCATCGGTGTAAACTGTGAAGGGGAGCTGAAGATCTGGATGGCCAAGGATGGGTGGTGAAGTGAGGCACGACTTTAACTGCTCAAATGTTTGTTGGCATGTAGTTGTCCATTCAAACCGATGTGCTTTCTTTTTTAGTGAGTTGAGGGGTTTGGCTGTCCTTGAAAAGTTTGGGACAAACCAATGATACCACCCAGCAAGTCCAAGAAACCTTTGAACCTCCTTCGGGTTTCTAGGCGCGGGGTAGGAATGAATGGCCTCAGTCTTGGTAGGAATGAATGGCCTCAGTCTTACATGGGTCTGCTGAGATGCTTACAACATGTCCTAAGAAGGTGATTTCTTGAAGACAGAACTTGCTCTTTTTCAAATTTATAGTTAGACCAGCAGTCTCCAATCTGTGGAGGACAGTCTGAAGGTCATGAAAGTGTTGAGTTATTGAAGGTGAGTGAATGATTATGTCGTCTATATAGACAAAGCAAATTTTTCTCCTTAGTTCCCCCAGGACTGTTTCCATAAGTCTCTGGAAAGTGGCCGGAGCATTTTTGAGACCAAACAGCATAACATTAAACTGAAAGAGACCTGCAGGAGTGATGAAGGCAGTCTTGGTTTTGCTATTGGGATCCATTGCTACCTGCCAATAACCACTGTTGAGGTCAATAGTGGAGAAAATAGCCGCTCCAGAGAGTCACTCCAAAATTTCTGTAATGTATGGAAGAGGGTAAGCATCACTTTCAGTTACAGAATTAACCTTTCTGTAGTCCACACAGAATCTAAGTTTGCCATCCTTTTTGGGTACCAAGACCACTGGGGAGGCCCAACCAGAGTGGGATGGCTCAACAATTCCTTTCATCAACATCTCCTCAAGCTGTTCCTCCATGGCAAGTTGCTTAACAGGGGACAAACAGTATTGTTTTTGCTTAATGGGTACCTGACAAGTGGTATAAATGTGGTGCTGCAGAACATCAGTGCGTCCAGTCTGGAGGGTACATACCTGAGGTTGCTTTTCAGGATGTGGAGCAACTTTTGTTTACCATCTGACGGGAAATGAGCTTCATTTACTGCAGTTTCTATTAACATTTTTTCGTCCATAAGGTCAGGTGGGTGTATTAACATTTGGGGAAATGGAGGAGGAACAGAACTCAACAGGGACAGATTCTGTGTTGATTTCTTCTGTTGCAGGTATTAACATCGGGGACTCACAATTGGCACACTGGCATTACCTGGTTGAAAGCGGTACTCTTTTGCAGGGGCAAACTTGAAAGAATATTTTTGATCTGAGACATTAAGTTGCATTCCACTGAAGAAAATAAAGTCCAATCCCAGGACTACAGCATAGGCGAGGGCTTGTGATGACAAAACAACAGCAGGTATAGTGAAGTCTTGGTCATGGAGTTGTATGGTGGTATTCATCCATCCTAATGTAATCTCTGCTTCTCCATTTGCTAGGTAGAGAGGACCACGAGACCATGGATGAAGCTGCTCTGGTGATGTGAGCTGTTTCATGAGACTTTCATGAATGAGTGTGTAACTTGCCCCAGTATCAACAATTGCTTTCCAGTCCATGCAGCAATGCTAACGTGAACAACCACTGCTGAGGTACTGTCGTCGGAGCATTAATGTTTGTGGTGGTAGAGGAACTTTCTTGTTTTTACTTGGAGGCTTCTGCATTTCTGTAGCAGTAACAGACTTGTTAGAAAACTGATCCCTTGTCTGAGGAGATGAATAGGGATGTTTACTGCTGGTAAATTGGTGTGCAGATGACTAAGGGGACTGTGGAGGGATATAGTGTGGACACTTGCCTGGAGGATGCTGTCCTCAGCATCTCCAGCACTGAACTGGGATTTTCTCAGCAGGTTGGTTCGATGAGGGTCTTTGTGATGTGGGTGGATGTTTAGGGCCCATTCGACCTTCATATCGAAGCTGTTGCTCATAATCTTTTTCCAGTTGGTGTCCTAACTTGACTAATTCCTCTGCAGTACTCACCCGACTACGCAAGTGCCTGGCAAGATAAGGCTTGATGTTCTTAAGTATCATCTTAACAATTTCACCCTCAGTTAGATCTGCCTTCCATCCTTTGCAAAGGGCTCTGTAGGAGAATGAAAAGTCTCTAATAGATTATTTCTCACTTAGAATTTTTGTTCTTACCCGTTCAGCCAGTTCATCATCATAATCTTCAGATAAGAATGCAGAAAGGAATGCAGCCTCAAACTCACTCCATGTGGATATGGTGGAACGTCTGACCTACCACCAGTCACGAGCAGTTCCATGTAGAACAGAATGGAATGTGGCTAGGATATATGTATCAGTGAGGGGATGAAGGTCTGGGTCATCTGATGGTCTACCAAAAGTGGGAAAAGTTAATATGATCACTTTTTACGATAGGTGTGGGAAGAGGGGTTGAAAGTGAAAGTGAAGTGACATTCAGCCAAGTATGGTGACCCATACTCAGCCATTTATGCTGCGGCGCCCGGGGAGCAGTTGGGGGTTCGATGCCTTGCTCAAGGGCACCTAAGTCATGGTATTGAAGGTGGAGAGAGAACTGTACATGCACTTCCCCCACCCACAATTCCTGCCGGCCCGGGACTCGAACTCACAACCTTTCGATTGGGAGTCCAACTCTCTAACCATTAGGCCCCGACTTCCCACAAGAAGAAGTTGAAGGAATTGCTGGAGTATACACAGATGGCGTAGTTGAAGTAATGTTGCTGGAAATTTGTGCTGCCAATTTTTGTTGTTCGTCAATTTGATTTTTTAGATCCTGAAATCCTTTCTCCATCTCTTTTCTCAGCTCCTTTACACATGTGGATAACTGGTCATTTTGGGTGACAAATTTCTGAAGTTCTATAGTAATGTGATCATGGCTTGTTAGAAATGTGTGTTGAACAGCTTTGATGTCCTGTTGAACATCTGACTGGAGTTGATCCACCATGAAACGCATCTTTGCCACCCAGGTAGATTCCATCTTTTGGATTTCAGCTGTAATCATTTGCTTCATAGCTTTAATCAACTTGTCTGTTTCAGATTCCTCCTGTTGTTTGGTGGAGGTCAGTAGAGTGAAGACTTGACTCTTGTTATCCTCCACTTTTGCAGCAAGGTCAGCGAGTTGATTTTTGTTTTGGGTAGAAGTGGCTTTCATTTTTTTGGTAAGATCATTCACTGTTTTTTCTTGTCTTTTCATGAAGTCAAATAAATTTTCCCAGTTCCATTGTACCTGAGAAGTAAACTGTTGAATTTATTTTCCAGGAGTTGGTAGAACGTTGGGTAGGTCATGCTGAGAACTTGAAAGAGATCCTTCTTCAGATGATGTGCATAGTTGTATGTTATCCACTGGGGGTGCCCAGGTGACTGTTTGCACGGGAGTGCTGCCAGCCAGCACAGGAGAAGCCATTAGCATACGGGACACAGGATGCATGGGGCTGAATGGAATAGGGGTGTTATTTACTGCAGAGACACCAGGTGGAGCTACTGGTGGCATCAGAGGTTGCACTGCTGGTGGCCATACAGGAGTTGAGATGTCTGGAGGTGATTCCATTTCTATAAAAGTGGATGGAGAAAGAGGGGGAGTCGCCATGTGTGTTGTGCTTGTGTGGGTGAAACAAAATGTTGTGCAGGATATCAGTAAAATGTATATGTAAATCAATAATTGTGTTTGTCAGTAATTTTAAGCACCACACTTTTCACAAAACAGCAAATTTTACAATTTACAGAAATGGCTAGATAAAATAGTTACCCCCTCCAAGACAAGTAGTTAACAACAACAACTCTACTGAACCAATTAATGTCCACAGACACAATTTATACAAGTTCCACAAAAACTTTTACCATAGACAAAACAGCCTTGTTAAAGGAACACTCCGACTTTTTGGGACTTTAGCTTATTCACAGTATCCCCCAGAGTTAGATAAGTCCATACATACCTTTTCATTTCTGTGCATTCGTAAGTGTTATTTGACGCACCCACCGCTAGCCTAGCTTAGCACAAAGACTGGATGTAAATGGATACTGGTAGCATAGTAATCCCAATAAGTGACAAAATAATGCAAACATTTTCCTATTTACATGGTGTGATCTGTATAGTCACAGCGTGTACAAATAACAAGGCTATATGAGACAGAGACCATTTTTAATCGTATAAATACTGGGAACTATATTCTCACTATGCGTATGAGCACAGCTAACGTTACTTGGGCGGAGTGATTAGCGCAGCACACGAGACGCCCTGTTAATGGTTCCGTAAACAAAACAAATGTGACTAACTAGCTAGACGTGACTTGTGATCATGGCTGACTTTGAGGAATTGTCAGACTCAGAGGAATTTTAGCCATCCAACCAAGTAAGTGATTTTGTTATAATGATCATTCATAGTTCAATGAAATTGTAGTATAGCCATTGCATACAGTGTGTCACAATAATAACAATAAAGGGGATACACGGAGCCCCTATTTACGTAATAGTGTCACTACTTAGGTTATATTACATTAGCATGGCACTGTTACAGTATGGCTAATGTTAGTCATCTCAAAACATAACGGAACACTTACCGCAGTAACAGGTGATCCAATTTGTCCTGTCTTTATTATCGATGGGATGGCTGTATCCTGTAGCACACGTTTCATGGTCCGTGTGGCAAGTTGCATTTTTTCAAAATAGTCGTCTACAGTAAAATGTTCAGAGCAAACGAAATACTTTGTGATGGTGTTTACAGGTGTGTTTGGATCTATGTCGTTTATGAGCGTTTTTGGTTGGAATTCTATTAAACATCATAGTATTACCTGGTCTCCCCTGTTTATTGTCGCAGTTCTTTACAATACAGCGAACACCCATGATTGTACACTATAAATCTACCATCTAGTAATAGAGCGTCACAGTCCCGCCCACAGGCCAAGAGAGCTCTGGTGCCGGAAGTAAATTTCCCATTCATTTCTCCCATTGACTTTCGGAAAAATCCGTATCTAAAGAGTTTTAGAGCATGTGTGAGGATAACCAGCTACGGCTGAACTCATAAGCATATAACATATCATTTCGAGTGAAAACTGTGTACATATTTTCATTTCGAGCGCAGGAACTACTCATCCCATAAACCACCGCGCCTCATTGAATTCGACTGAAACCACAACCGGGAACGAGCCTTTTGAGCGACTTCCAAATCTGATGATGGCCGCTCGCGCAAACTTTTTCCTCCAGTGAATTTTATTTTATATAGTGAATGTAGTGAATTTACAATCGTGTAAATAAATAGTGTTTTATATAGGTATTGTGTATTGATTTTTATATTTATCATCGTGTATTTTATATATTGTGTGCGTGTGTGGAAGTTGTTAACAATAACGTCAGCAACATGGTGCAGTGCTTTGTACCTGACTGCAATCACCGCTCAGTCGTCAACACATGTCGTTGCCATTACACAAATGTTCAGTAAATGCACAAAAAGGTATGCCTAGGCTAATTATTGTTTTGACAGTGGCATTATAAAATGCTTGATATGACTCATACCATATGAAGGCTACAGTAGCCTAGCTAAGTTACCAACCTCCCTGCAAAACTCGCATGGCAGCCAAGGAGATCATGATTGCACTGATAAGTCTACCGTGCAAAAACGCAACACTGGTTTTTATTTTATTTTATTTTTTTATTAATGATCTTCAGTCTTCACGGACCTTCGCAGGGTTTAACCAGACGGTTACACGAGCTCCACCAATCAGATGCATCACTGTGGGATTGTGGGATTGTTCAGGATTGTGGGTAATGAAGTACTTAGCCAAGACATCGCGAATAAAAGACATTTATAGCGAAACAAGGTTAGTGCCCCATGATCCTTTTGCGTTTATATGAGCATATACTATCGCTTAGTACAGCCGTAGCTGGTTTTAAGTCTACCATGTATGGTTACATTTTTATGGCTTATACCCCAAATGTCAATGCAGAAATTGCATAGAATTTTTACTTCCGGCACCAGCTGTGGGCGGGACTGTGATGCTCTATTGCTGACTATATTACTCCAACTCTGAGCGAACTCTCTTCTCCTCACCACGGCGCGTCTCGGGTGCTGCGCTAATCACTCCGCCCAAGTAGCCACTCCGCCCTAGTAACGTTAGCTGTGCTCCTATGCCTAGTGAGAATATAGTTTCCAGTATTTATACGATTAAAAATGGTCTCTGTCTCATATAGCCTTGTTATTTGTACACGCTGTGACTATACAGATCAAAACATGTAAATAGGAAAATGTCTGCATTATTTTGTCACTTATTGGGATTACTATGCTACCAGTATCCATTTACATCCAGTCTTTGTGCTAAGCTAGGCTAGTGGTGGGTGCGTCAAATAACACTTACAGAACGCACAGAAATGAAAAAGGTATGTATGGACTTATCTAACTCTGGGGGATACTGTAAATAAGCTAAAGTCCCAAAAAGTCGGAGTGTTCCTTTAATTAAAACATTTCAATTCAAGGGTTCAATAATTCACAAACACTTTCAAAATTCAAATGTTCACAAAAAAAAACTTCCCAATTAATAACACTCCCATAAATCAAAAGCACAGAGGTAAAAAAATTTTTTTAACCCTAAACAATTTACCATAAGGTTTCAATAGTTCCCCAACAAAACAATTCAGAACAAATGATCAAGTTTTCAAGTTTTTCCAGGGTTCAAGTCTTCAGGTTTTCAAGTTTTCATGTCTCTGTTCGGGCGCCACTCTGTAACGGTGGTGGTCGCCCTAGCTTAAATTTTTAAAGAAAATGTTCGGGCGCCAGACAAGGTAAATCCTTTCAAATTATAAATTAACCCAGGATAGCAAAAACTAAGAAACCACCTGTTACAATAATAATAATAAACAGTCCAAGGAACATTTCATAAGAGAAATTTATTCCATAAGTCCATGAAAGAAAAGAAAAACAAAAATCATCATGACAAAAGATCATATAAAAAAAAAGTTCACAGCTTTTCACTTCACACGTGAACTTAGCTTGCCGTGCAGAAAACCGCGTCATTCTATCATGTCCAATTCATTCATATAATGACCATAGACAGAGAGAGAGAGAAAAAAACAAACATGAAATAAAAATAGTTCAGATTAAAGAAACAATAACAATAATCAAACAACAGTCTTAAAGAGCAAAAATTACATTTGCATAATCATGAAAAAAAAAAAAAAAAAACAGATTGCATGGATGGGAATTTAACGTGAGTGGGTATGTGTGAAGTAATGTATGAAATAGGGTGGCGTACAAGTAAGCTACAGACCAGGTTTGCATATGTGAAGGAAGCTGAGGTTGCACGTCATCATCAGACACTAGGACAGGAGGATAAACGGGCAGCTTTTTGTTGGACATTTCACACATATAGACGGTCTGGAAGCGTCACGCTGAAGTTTAGTCAAACTCCATGCTGCTCAAACATCACTTACAGGGAATAATACTCAAAGCGGCCGTACTTTTTCTCTTCACTGGAATCCATTAACTCTGAAACGTGCAACTGTATACCTTCCACGCAAACTTTGATGACGCGCCTCTCTCAGGTACGTCACATCTCCTTTATATCCTCCATCCTTCCGCTGTTAATTGAAAACTCCACCTAAATCATTTCAAGTGAAAACGAAAGTAAACTAAAAGGTACGGTGGCCGAAGTTTTCCACTGCCACAAGCTGTAAGACCATCCCTGATCAACATCCCCTTCCCAAAATTCAAGATCTGTTAGACAGCCTTGGGGGAAATTCTTCGTTTTCCATTCTGGATCAGGGAAGCACATACCATCAGGGATTTGTGAATGAGGACTCTAGACTTGTCACTGCCTTTAACACTCTATGGGGATTATATGAGTGGGTGCGTATTCCCTTTGGGTTAACGAACAACTGGGATTCCTGAGCTATTACAGGTCCTATATCCAAAATGTCTCTAGACTGGCCAAGCCATTCTTTGAGCTTCTCCAATGGCCACCTGGAACAAGAGGGAGTACTCAAAATTCCCAGGTTTTCAGTCTTCGAGGTGCTCTAAGAAAGTGTGAAAAAGGGCAACTTAGCTCCAGAACCCCAGTCGTGTGGACTGCAAAACATCAGAGTGTTGTTTCCAAATTTGTTGATATGTTGACAGTCTTGGCTTAACCACATTTTGACCTACACTTTGTAGTACATACTGATGCTTCAAATGAAGGTTTAGTGGCCGGGCTTTATCAGCATTGGATATGGGTCCCACACATTAACCCCAGTGGAAAAGAACTACCACCTACATACACTTGGGTTGGAATTCCTGGCGATCAAATGAGCCATCTGTGACAAGTTTACAGACTATCTCTAATATGCTCCAACATTCACAGTTTACACCTATAATAATTCACTTACATATTTCCTCAGCACAGCAAGGTTGAATGTGGTAGGGCAGTGCTGGGTAGGTGAGTTTGCAGATTTTCACTTCGACATCCGATACAGACCTGTTAAAGCCAATGTTGATGCCAATACACTGTCAAGACACCCCCTGAAACTGACAGAAGTAATTTGCGAACACATAGAAGCCCTATCATCTGAAACTGTGTCTGCTCTTTGGCAGGGTAGTAAAGCTGTGGCTGACAGTGATGTTACTTGGGTTTCCGCCGTAGAGCTCAACAGTCCAAAGGGAAGGGTCATATGCACCAATGGCAGTATCTCCCAGTCACCCACAGAAACATCAAATAGGTGAGATAATCAAGTTGAAAGAACAGAACTGGACACCAAATGAAAAATACAAAAAATTGATGAAAAAAGAAACAAAGATACTTCTCTTTGGAAAAACAGGACAGAACAAGCAATTAGTTTTCTTTCCGCTGTTTAAAACAACAGTACTTGAAAAGTTGCACAATAAAATGGGGCATGTGGGAGTCGAAAAAGTGCTTCATCTTGCTTGTGAATGCTTCTATTGGCCCTCAGTGGGGAAGGAGATCGAGGAATATGTAACAACCCAGTGTGCTTGCATAAAAAAAAAAGAATCCACATGTTCATCAATGAGCACCCATGGGTTCTATCACATCCAGTTCCTCATTTGAGCTTTTAAATGTGGATTACTTACATGTTGAGCCAAGCAATGGTGGTTGTGAGTATATTCTTCTGCTGGTAGGTTACAACAGCTGTCAGGAATAGCCCATTCAAGAACCACACCATATCACCCTTAGTGGAATCAGCTGCCACTGGATATTCACCTTGCACCTTCTATTATCATTTTTAAAAAGAGGCTGAAAACATATCTTTTCTCCCAGGTGTTTTAATGTAATCTTAGTACTGTGTTTTTAGTATTTTGTCTTTCATGTTTTATTTTTATTTTATTTTTATGTATTATTATTGTTTTTTTTTTAAATAATCTGTTCAGCAATTTGGTCAGCTACACTGTGTTTAAATGTGCTATATAAATAAAATGTACTTACTAGTGTAACTTTGTGGAGAGGTTAAATCTGACAATCCTGCAAATGCTCAAGACTCTAAAGGAGGAGAAAAAGAAGGAATGGAAAGACTACTTGTCTCACATTGTGTGTGCTTATAATTGCACCAGACATGAAGCAACTGGCTACTCTCCAGTCTTCTACTTGTCCAACAGATCACCTTGACTTGCTGTTTAACCTGTAAAACAAGACAGAGGTTTCAAAAATGTGAAGACAAAATGAGGCAAGCGTATCAGAGCACCAAAGAGAACAACAAAAAGTCTTCAGCAAAGGGCAATAAATACCATGACTGAGCAGTAAAAGGTGCCATTCTTCAACCTGGAGACCGGGTGTTGGTCAGAACCTTTTGGAAAGAGGTGGCCCATTAAAGTTACGTGCATACTGGGAAAAGGATGTATGCATCGGCGATGTCCAAGTGTACAAGATAAAACCCTACTAGACAGGTTCCAAGAACCTGTGTGCTTCACTGTAACCTCCTGCTTGCTGTCAATTACTTAACTTTGGAAGATCCAATAGCTGATGCAAAGGAGACAAGAAAAGGAAAACAATGAAAACAAGTGAGAAGTCAGCTGGAGAATGAGTCAGACTAAGATTCATCAGATGAGGAGGAACATGCTTA
Source organism: Carassius carassius (assembly GCF_963082965.1). NCBI lineage: Eukaryota > Metazoa > Chordata > Actinopteri > Cypriniformes > Cyprinidae > Carassius > Carassius carassius. The sequence goes on along the minus strand of NC_081776.1, from coordinate 17,687,733 downwards.
CCAGTATGACCTTTGAATAAACATACCTTGCTACAAATTTGAGACAGATCCACAAACAGAGAGTGAACCTCAAAACCATTCTTATCTCCATCCAACTGCAATGGAATTCGATCCTGATGAAAGCAATGTTCCCATGGGGAACCGGGTTAAAGAGTTGGACAAATCTTTGAGTCTCCATGTGTTCCCGGTCGAAGTCCAAGGTCAGAGTTGCAGAAAATGAAACTGAAAGAGAAAATGAGATGACAGAGGAAGGAAATGTGAGAAGGACACAAAGAGTGGGAAAACCATGAGAAATGTTCACACATGACTGTTAGGAGCCATCTAAGGAAGTAGGGGAGTGTTTAGGAGGTTGGTAAAAATGAATGTGTTTTAAATGCTTATGTATCATCTGTCTCACAGCATCTCTTTTCAATCTACAGGTGAGCAAAACCGATTCAAAAAGTGGTTGAAAGTTAAACTAATGTAAAACACTGTGTTTCAAAGATGTACAGTATGTGTTTATTTTTGTTGGGTTATTGAGTAAGACTGTTTATTAATACACATTTAGAAGTGAGTTATGTATTAGACATAAGAGGGACAAATATGTGAATGTGAAGTAAGATATGTGGAAATATATATGTGAAAAGTGTTCATGGATGTTTTAAAGGAGGAATGTAAAAACTCACAAGAATGAACGAGTGAAACTCCTGTAACGGATGAGCAGTCCATTGATTCATTGGTTCTGAACTAATGAATCACGGTTCGTTGAATCTAAAACAATGCAAACCAAAAGCTTGTAGATTTTGAATTTAGGCATATAAACCCAATTCTTACGCTGTTCTATCCTGATTCTATCGCTGTTTTCTTTTCTCCTCCTCTCTCTCGCTCCAGTTTTTCACAAGTTCATCAAACAACCGCAGTAAGAATATTTCATCAAGCACGGTGAGTAATGGCTTCTCCTGCTATTGTTATTTGCACCTCTTGCCACATGTACAGTTTATCTATCTCTGTCGCAGATGAGGGATTCACATGTGATAAATGCAGGGAAATAGTTAGGCTGACAGAGAAGATTTCAGAATTAGAGACACGCATCCAAACTTTAATTGAGGACAGTAAGAATGTTAGGGCTCTAGATACGGCTTTGGATGCGTCTAGCTCAGGGATTCCTGTACATTGTCCGGTTCCGGCAACAGAGCCCCTGCAGCAGGGCAACTGGGTGACAGTGAGGCAGCGTAGTCATGGGTCAAAACACCGCTCTTCTGTTCCGATCAAAACATTAAACAGGTTCTCCCCACTCAGTGAGGCACCCACTGAGAAACCTGATGAAAGTGCTCTAGTTATTGGTGATTCTATTGTACGGGACGTGAATATAGAGACACCAGCCACCATAGTCAAATGTTTACCGGGAGCCATCTTGACATTTGACATAAATTTGCCTGACATCTTGGCAAATTTAAAAGTGCTGGCTAATGTTAAATGTAAATACAGTAAGATTGTTATTCATGCTGGTGCTAATGATGTTCGACTTCGCCAGTCGGAGATCACTAAAAATAACATTAAAGAGGTGTGTGAACTTGCAAGCACGATGTCAGACACTGTAATATGCTCTGGTCCCCTCCCTGCTTACCGTGGTGACGAGATGCATAGCAGATTGTCATCACTCAAGGGCTGGATGTCTAAGTGGTGCCCACAGAATAACATAGGTTTCATAGACAATTGGACGAGCTTTTGGGGCAGACCTGACCTGTTGAAAAGAGATGGTCTTCATCCCTCCTGGGGTGGCGCCACTCTTCTTTCTAGAAATATGGCAAATAGTCTTAGTGTTTATAAATAGTCTTAGTGTTTATACTGAGCCCAGGTCAGGAAGCAGACAGATGGCTAAACCGACCGTCTGCTATCTGCCTCACGTCACAGAGGTCAGCTAATTCTCAGCAAATAGAGACTCTTTCACCTAGATATCACACTATAGAGACTGTGTCTGTCCCCCAAACTAGAAAATACAAAAAAAACGTCCAAACCAAGTTAAGATTAACAATTTAATTGAGGTTCAACAAATAAAAAACAGATGCAATATGGATAAACAAATGATAAAGCTTGGCTTATTGAATATCAGATCCCTTTCTACGAAAACACTTTTTGTAAATAATATGATCACTGATCATAATATAGATGTGCTCTGTTTGACTGAAACCTGGCTAAAACCTGATGATTACATTATTTTAAATGAGTCCACCCCCCAAGATTACTGTTATAATCATGAGCCGCGTCTAAAAGGCAAGGGGGAGGTGTTGCTTCAATTTATAACAACGTTTTCAGGATTTCTCAGAGGGCAGGCTTCAAGTATAACTCGTTTGAAGTAATGGTGCTTCATATAACATTATCCAGAGAAACAAATGTTAATGATAAATCCCCTGTTATGTTTGTACTGGCTACTGTATACAGGCCACAAGGGCACCATACATACTTTATTAAAGAGTTTGGTGAATTTACATCCGAGTTAGTTCTGGCTGCAGATAAAGTTTTAATAGTTGGTGATTTTAATATCCATGTTGATAATGAAAAAGATGGATTGGGATCAGCATTTATAGACATTCTGAACTCTATTGGGGTTAGACAACACGTTTCAGGACCTACTCATTGTCGAAATCATACTCTAGATTTAATACTCTCACATGGAATTGATGTTGATAGTGTTGAAATTATGCAGCCAAGTGATGATATCTCAGATCATTATTTAGTTTTGTGCAAACTTCATATAGCCAAAATTGTAAATTCTACTTCTTGTTACAAGTATGGTAGAACCATCACTTCTACCACAAAAGACTGCTTTTTAAGTTATCTTCCTGATGTATCCAAATTCCTTAGCATATCCAAAACCTCAGAACAACTTGATGTTGTAACAAAAACTATGGACTCTCTCTTTTCTAGCACTTTAAATACAGTTGCTACTTTACGCTTAAGGAAGGTTAAGGAAAACAGTTTGACACCATGGTATAATGAGCATACTCACACCCTAAAAAAGTAGCCCGAAAAATGGAGCGCAGCTGGAGGAAAACAAAACTAGAGGTATTTCGTATTGCTTGACGGGAAAGTAACCTATCCTACAGAAAAGCATTAAAAACTGCTAGATCCGATTACTTTTCTTCTCTTTTAGAAGAAAACAAACATAACCCCAGGTATTTATTCAATACAGTGGCTAAATTAGCGAAAAATAAAGCCTCAACAAGTGTTGACATTTCCCAACACCACAGCAGTAATGACTTTAAGAACTACTTTACTTCTAAAATTGATACTATTAGAGATAAAATTGCAACCATTCAGCCGTCAGCTACAGTATCGCATCAGACAGTGCACTATAGACCCCCGGAGGAACAGTTCCACTCATTCTCTACTATAGGAGAGGAAGAATTGTATAAACTTGTTAAATCATCTAAACCAACAACATGTATGTTAGACCCTATACCATCTAAGCTCCTAAAAGAGTTGCTTCCAAAGGTCATAGATCCTCTTCTGACTATTATAAATTCCTCATTGTCATTAGGATATGTCCCCAAAACCTTCAAACTGGCTGTTATTAAGCTTCTAATCAAAAAACCACAACTTGACCCCAAAGAACTAGTTAATTATAGACCAATCTCGAATCTCCCTTTTCTGTCCAAGATACTAGAAAAGGTGGTATCCTCATATTCCTTCTTAGAGAAAAATGGTGTATGTGAGGATTTCCAGTCAGGATTTAGACCGTATCATAGTACTGAGACTGCTCTCCTTAGAATTACAAATGACCTGCTCTTATCATCTGATCGTGGGTGTATCTCTCTATTAGTTTTATTGGATCTTAGTGCTGCGTTTGACAAAATTGACCACAACATTCTTTTGCATAGACTTGAGCACTTTGTTGGCATTAATGGAAGTGCATTAGCATGGTTTAAATCGTACTTATATGACTGCCATCGGTTCGTAGCAGTGAATGAAGATGTATCATATCGATCACAAGTGCAGTATGGAGTACCTCAAGGCTCAGTACTAGGGCCGCTACTCTTCACGCTTTATATGTTACCCTTGGGAGATCTCTTCAGGAAACATGGTGTTAGCTTTCACTGTTATGCTGATAATACTCAGCTCTATATTTCTTCGCGGCCCGGTGAAACACACCAATTTGAAAAACTAATGGAATGCATAGTCGATACAAAAAACTGGATGACGAGTAATTTCTTACTGCTTAATTCTGAAAAAACAGAGGTGTTAATTATAGGACTTAAAAACTCTGCTTGTAATAACCTAGAACACTGTCTAAGACTTGATGGTTGCTCTGTCAATTCTCCGTCATCAGTTAGGAACCTAGGTGTGCTATTTGATCGCAATCTTTCCTTAGAAAGCCATGTTTCTATCATTTGTAAAACTGCATTTTTCCATCTCAGAAATATATCAAAATTACGGCCTATGCTCTCAATGTCAAATGCACAAATGTTGATCCATGCATTTATGAACTCAAGGTTAGATTATTGTAATGCTTTATTGGGTGGTTGTTCTGCACGCTTAGTAAACAAACTACAGCTAGTCCGCTACGTTCTCAAAACTAAGGCAATTTGATAAAACCTAGAATATCAAAATCAACTGCGGGCGGCAGATCCTTTTCCTATTTGCCGCCTAAACTCTGGAATAACCTACCTAACATTGTTTGGGAGGCAGACACACTCTTGCAGTTTAAATCTAGATTAAAGGCCCATCTCTTAAACCTGGCTTACACATAACATACTAATATTCTTTTAATATCCAAATCCGTTAAAGGATTTTTAGGCTGCATTAATTAGGTAAACCGGAACCGGGAACACTTCCCATAACTTCCTATGTACTTGCTACATCATTAGAAGAATGGCATCCTACGCTAATATATGTCTGTTTCTTTCTTATTCCGAGGTCACCATAGCCACCAGATCCAGTCTGTATCCAGATCAGAGGGTCACTGCAGTCACCCGGATCCAGTACGTATCTAGACCAGATGGTGGATCAGCACCTAGAAAGGACCTCTACTGCCCTGAAAGACAGCGGAGACCAGGACAACTAGAGCCCCAGATACAGATCCCCTGTAAAGACCTTGTCTCAGAGGAGCACCAGGACAAGACCACAGGAAACAGATGATTCTTCTGCACAATCTGACTTTGCTGCAGCCTAGAATTGAACTACTGGTTTCGTCTGGTCAGAGGAGAACTGGCCCCCCAACTGAGCCTGGTTTCTCCCAAGGTTTTTTTTCTCCATTCTGTCACCGATGGAGTTTCGGTTCCTTGCCATTGTCGCCTCTGGCTTGCTTAGTTGGGGTCACTTCATCTACAGCGATATCGTTGACTTGATTGCAAATAAATGCACAGACACTATTTAACTGAACAGAGATGACATCACTGAATTCAATGATGAACTGCCTTTAACTATCATTTTGCTGTTTTCCTAATGAATTTTGTTCAGTTGCTTTGACGCAATGTATTTGGTTTAAAGCGCTATATAAATAAAGGTGACTTGACTTGACTAACTCTCTCTAAACTAAATGCCTGGCCTGGTGCCAGCCTGGCTGGATTTAAATTATTTACGACACTCTGGAGCGATAAATTCCAGTCTCGTGAGCAGCCTCAAAGGAGAAACGAAAAATATTCCACAACACACACATACACCCATACACATACACAAACACAAATGTTCTTTACCTTCGTCATTTTATTACTAAGATGTATTTTGATAGGTTTGTGTGTTGCATAAAATGGTTAATCCATTTTTTTTATAGGATTATAATTTGCTGACTTGTAAATTGGAAATGTTTTTGGAATGAATGTTCTCAAATAGAATCATGAGTTGTAACCCATCCCCTGACCAGGTCATAAAACTTTATGACCCAACTCACAGAACAGCAAAGCCAGCTCACTGGAATTCTTGTAAAAAAAGTACCTTTTCTCAATATATTCTAAATGTATTGAGTATTGCCTTTTGGTTCATTAGATGTTTTATATAATAAAATTGGAGTATAATTGTATCGTGTGTTTAATCAAATTTTATATGCATGTAGTTAGGAATAACTCTGTATCTCTGTATCCCTGACTCGCAAAATTATGGTTTATGGTATCTTGATAATCATAAAAACCCGACTGTGTCAAATCTCGACGACAAATTACAAAAAGATGCATTGTTTCAGAAATTCAATATTTCATAGGAAACATTTTCAATTCTGTCAACTATAACTCACGTGAGTGGGTGTTTCCCCAGAGACAAAGGAAAGTTTTTCCCGCTTCAGATCGCGGACGTTCATTGGTTGTTCCCGCAAACAGAGGCGTGAACCAGTCAAGCCATAAGAACTGAAACCAGGAAGTTCCTCTCTCTTGCTCTTGTCTACCTTCTCCTTATCTCTGCACTTCCATCGGGTAGTTTATCTCAGCACGGAGCTTCCATCTCCGTTGTTTTCTTTTCTTTTCCTTACTAAGTTTATTCTCCTATTCGGCTCTCACCATGAGAAAGACGAACTCTGAATCATTACATCTGTTGGACCTTTCAAACATCTCGCAAGTCAGCAGCATCCCCGGAAGACACTAGAGAACCCGCCCAGCTCCAAAAGAATGGCACACGCACGCTCGTCTGGCGAGTCAAAAAAGAGACCCCATGCAAGTATCATTCTCTATGGAGATTTAAATGCTGCTTAAAGTTCGTCTATTACCTTTTCAAGGTGATTTGATTCCTGGTTGTCTTTCAAAAGGTTTCTGTCTGGGATTTTGCTTTACTGTGAGATTATTCTGTGATCTCGCCTATTTCTTTCTCATTCTCTCTCACTCATTATCTCTCTCTCTCTCTCCTTCATTTGGATTCCGTTATGTCTTGTATTCGTTTACTGTCTGTATTGTCGTATGCATATTTACTCTGTGTGATTTGTAGTTTGATGTTTTATTAGATCAATTTCGATTGCTTCTGTCTAAAATGCTCACATCACGAGTCAATGAAATGTTTGACCTTAAGCTACAAAGCTCTTTACTTTTCAATAATCGAAGTTCATAAGGATAGGAGAATGGTTTCATGGCCAGAAACTATTTTTCCTTGAATTATAAGAAGTGATAACTTTATTGAAAGTTGATAAGTTAATCTTACGGCCGTTTGCTGGACAAACCACTGTTTGATTTGCGGTAAATCACAGTAAGAGATATCACTATAATTGATATGAAGAATGGAATATTGGCATATTAATGAGTAAATTACAGTGCCTTGTAATGAGTTATTGATATATACAATTGACCTATTTTTCATCTTCAATAATTTTAATGTAACTGTCATATGAGATATATATTAATCATATTCCTGATTAATTATTAAAATTCCTTATATATCATTTGAGTTAATTTTAACGTACAACCCAGTGCAGCCGCAACATTTCTGTGTTGAGTAGAAAGGCTTACAAATAATGAAGTGCACTTCTAGATCTGAACAGCACATCTTCTTTAACACTGTTACATCTGTACATCACCTCTCATTGATGTAAAACCATGTCCTGCCACCGCACAAATTCCCAGTTTATTCTGCCTTGCGATCTGCTCTGAATAGCTGAAAACCAGGCAGATGGAGCTCGCTGTCCGGAATCGCATTGTTTAGCCAGGTTTCCGTGAAACACAGAGCAGCAAAGTTTGAAATTTTTTGAAAAGCAGAATTTAATGAAAAATCTTGCCAATTATTATCATTGAAATGAACAGCAAGATGTGTCCCAAATTACCAGAATTCAAGCCTTGCACATTTTATGTGTCCCATTCCAGTTTTATCTGGCAGAAGATCATGGTCTGAGGGTGTATGATCATATGGTGAAGTCTGACCCGGATGTGTATGCGGCTGGAGAAGTGTGTACTGTAGCGCTCTCTCCAGCGCTCTCTGGCAAAATGTACAATATCGCCTCTGTTAATCGAGCGCAGCGTTAGTTCAGTCAGGCCACGGAGGCAAGGCTGTGAACAGCTGATGCGGTCAGCTGTCAAATCGCTCCAATCACTACCACTCTCCTATTAGACACGAGACATATATATATACGTGGCACTACTGCTCGGTAAGTATGCTCAACGTTTTGCAAGGCTCAAACTGCTCATGAGAGCCATTGCTCGCTCAGGAACTATCAGATGGCGAATCTATCTCCATAGGAAGTGTTAATCAGGTTTTGGCAGGATTCCCACAGAGTATCTCATCAGGAACGATGTAAACAAGAATTAAATTGTGGCATAGTCCGCAAAATGCAGTAGAATCTTCAGTCATCAATCAGGGATATGTTGCACGTTCTCTAAATTAAATCCCGAATGGATTAACCATCTGTTATGCTACAAAAATTACATATCGAAGGATGTATGAACATGATGTGTCATTCTCCCACAAACATGAATCGTTATTGTGATAAAATCTATAGGACATCATTATTGTAAGGACATTCATACAAATGCCGCCTGTTGGCAATTTGATGATTTGTCTAGAACAATGAAATTGTTAATGCGCCTTAAAATCCAAACGTTTTACAAGTAAGGGTGTCTGCGGGGTATCTGTGCATGTGGTTAACTAAGGTACGAATATTTATGCAAAAAAAAGAAGAAAAAAAGAGGGTTATTTACCCAGTCTAAAGTGCTGGAAATTAAATGTCTTTGGAAGTGCTTGGATTTACTCGAGGGCGTAAGAACCCTGGTGTACCTTCTCTGAACAACAGAGGGTGACAAAGACTAACCATCCTCTGAAACCATTGGGAATCACTAGTGAGAAGTACTGGCTGCATCCGATCTTAGGCAGCTGACTTGCTGAGCATCAGGCGTGTTTGACTCACCAGCACTGTGCAAACCAATCGCAATCTGACTGAAGCAGTGCATGCCGTGTAGAATATTGTCCGGCTGAGACTGCGCTGATGCACATGACCATCACGTGTGGCATCAAGAGTGTTCGAGAGCAGCCGGCTGATTCAGCCTGCAGTTTCTCCAGAGTGACAGCTGGAGCGCTGATGACGACACAGCTGCTCACGATTGTCCAGAACTACCACATGACTACGATCACGTGTGTTTCAGGGTTTATTCAACATTTAAGTTCCAATAATGGCCACAAATCTGCGTTTAGAATTGTAAAAGCTTTTAATGTAGTCAGCTGTTGTATTGAGTCACGTCATCATCCTACACCGATCAAAGCGTATAAACCCCTCTGTATTAGCATGATATATATGATCATGTGAACTTTATTCTTGCTATATATGGCACTGTATTAAGCAGTGTAGAGTATCTGTGCTCATGAAATGTCTGAACGCCTGCGTATTTGACAATGTGCATTATATTTACTTCATAGTGATGCGTATGTGATATAGACACATCTGTTTCTCCTCATGAACCGATTTTGGACAGGCTTCTGAAGCAGAGTAATGGTCTATAGCTGATCTACAGATAAATATAGAAGCGTTGGGTATAAACAGTGGATATTTCGTACTACATACATTTAATAATAATAAAATACGACATTGACCGCAAGGGTTAGAGGAAATTGAGGAGGAGGATGAGAAGTAGATAGAGAAGGAGATGAAGAATGAAGAGGGGGATGAGAAGAAGGAAATGAGGAGGAGGATAAGAAGAATGAGGAGGATAAAAAATAATGAGGAAGAGGCTGAGAAGGATATGGAGAAGGAGAGGGAGAATGAGGAGGAGGATAAGAAGGATGAGAAGAAGGAAATGGAGGAGAAGAATGAGGAGAAGAATGAAGAGGAGGATGAGGAGGAGGATGAGAAGAATGAAATGGAGAAGGAGACGGAGGATGAGAAGAATGAGGAGGCGAATGAGAAGGGGATGGAGAATGAGGAGAACGAGGAAGGAACTGCTGTTTTTTCCAGCTGGAGAGAAAACCCTCTCCAAAAAAAAAAAAAAAAATATATATATATATATATATATATATATATATATATATATATATATATATATATATATATAAAATGATAAGGGGCTGCTGTTTTCTCTCGCTGGGAGATCACCCCTTGCCGCGATACCTGAGGGGGCCACTGTTATCTCTCAAGCGAGGGACGAACTCCCGCTCAGAAAAAAGGGACCTGCTGTTCTCTCCAGCTGGAGAGTGCACCCTTTGCTGCTATAGCTGCAGGGGACTGCTGTTCATCCTTCAGCAGAGGATGAACACCCCTGCTACTTAAATGGAGATTGAGAAGTTGAATGTGGAGGAGAACGAAAAAAAAATTATAAAGGAAAAGGGGCTGCTGTTTTCTCCCGCTGGGAGACCACCCCTTGCCGCGATACCTGAGGGGGCCGCTGTTATCCCTCAAGCAAGGGACAAACTCCCCCTCAGAAGAAAGAAGTTTGTACATTGTTACATTGGTGCCGAAATCCGGGAGAAGGAGGGACGTGCTGCTGAAGATCACTCGTCACTGTGATGAATCCGCGTTGCCATCGAGCAGGCGAGGAAGTGTGCCAGCATGGACGCTCAAGGCAGTTGGCTGGAGTGAGTTGCCGGGGACGGGCGAGCTCGCTGCCCGCCACCCCGATATGGAGGGGCGGCTGCCATCTGTGAGGGAGCGGAGGAGTCGGCGCCGTTCGCCAGAGAGCCGGTAACCTGCTGCCGTCCGCCATGATGGGGAGGAGCAGGGAACGGGGGACTCCGGCCGGCTGCCCAAAACCGGAGGAGCCGTCGCCGTCCAAAGGGCGGTGGAGGAGTGTCGTGCCATCCGCTGAGGGCCGTCCAGTGCCACCGCCAGGCACCGCGGAGGAGATCACCCAGCTGGTGGAGGGCCGAGCGGCAGTGCGTCTGGGAACCAGAATTTTTTTTTTCCTCCTCTCTCCCCTCTCTCGTCTCTGTCGCTCCTCATCCTTCCATCTCCTTTTCTCTCGCCTCGTCTGTCCTACCCCCAGGTTTCTGCAGGTCACCGTGAGCGGTCCCCCCCGGAGGGAGGGGGGGGGAGTAGAGCGCAGTCTCGGGAGTACCCCCTCGGCAGCGAGGGGCAATGGTGGTATGTGGCGAGTGGGGCGGGGCCGAGAGATGTGGGAACTGGGCGAGGCCGGTGGAGTGATTGAGAAATGAGCGACACCTGCTCGACCCACTGGTCTCGAGTCCCACCGAGGAGATGGAAGGATATAAAAAAGGAGCGATGACAGTGAAGGACAAGAGAGGACCAGGCCTGGATTTTAGTTTGTGTTTTGGTTTTGTTTGTGCACGGCAGTCAGTCCTGAAGGGCTGCCGCGCTGTTTTGTGTTTATTTTGATTATTAAAATGTAATTTGATTGTCCGTCGTTTCCCGCCTCCTTCTTCCCGATGATTATGAAGTTTGTACATTGTTACACACTGTTTGCTTTAAAGACTTATTAAAAGTCTTAATTGTTATGTACTTCTAAATTCATGGTTCCAGGGGGGTTAACGTTAAAGCTCTTGTATGTTCAATTATTCTGGGAGCAAGAACCCCGATAAGGAACCATACCGCCAAAGATAAATTGTGTTCAATAAACTCAAGTAAACCTGCCAAAGTGGTTCCTGTCTGAACTGTATTTGTGCATTGCATCTTATACTATTTATCTTTTTGTGACATGCAAATACACACTGTTCAATAGCATTTAGCCAAAAGTTTTTTTCTTCTTTTTTAAATTATGTACTAAGGGTTGACTTTATAAAACTTCTCTTCTGATATATATAAGATGTGATTGTGGACTCAGGCACGTCAGATGGGCTGGTATGCAGTGCGCTGTATGGCTGCACATGTGCTGGAAGAGCCCACAGAGCTGGATTTCTGCTTTGAGCTGTTCTCACAAATCACCAAATTATTCAACTACAAGGTGAGTCCGTCTGTTTATGTCAATTTCTTTAAACATTTGTGCTCTTCTTGTTTGTACCTCCCTTTATGAAAGCAATTCACATATTGTTTTATTTTCAGACTTAATGTCTGAGAATTTAGAATAAAAAAAATGAGCTCCCTGCGTTTCCCAAAAGCAACTATGGTCGCAAGTTACCAATCAAGTTCAATGGAACTAATGACCATAGTTAGCTAACGGTGCTTTTGAGAAGCGCTCTCCAGTATGTCCCATGTGAAGGTGTCTTGATTGGGGGCTGAATGAAGGAAGCTGTCCTTATTGGAGAGACGGACCTAGAGGAAACTTAAAAGAATCTTATTCTCAGCCGAGTGGACCTATCCAGATATGGTGAGGAGTCCTACCTCAATCTGTAATATTCTCATGCTGGGAGCACAAACAAACAGACTTCAATTCTAGTGGTGCAGAAATTGCACACTGTATTTTAAAAGAGTAATTCACACAAAAGTGGAATATATAATTCACTCACACCCATGTACCTCCAAGCTCTTATGATTTGCATCTTTGGCACACAAAAGCCACATTGACCATGAACTATATTTCAAGTCATTTACATTTAATTTCTTCATCAAGTCATAAAACCATAGCTGTCTGCCAAAATGTGTTATTATTCATAGAATCAGTGTGTTGATGTTGAGAATCTGATCACTCTGATTCATGAAGAAAAAAAAATTGCCATTTGTTCATCATACAAAGCTGGCTTCAGAAAACTCAAACTGTAAAGAACATTTTTTCTTTTTGAAGCTTAAAAGCTCCAGCCATAATTTTTTGTAATTGCATGGATAATAGTAACCAGTACTTGGTTCAAAATTTCTCATCTTGTGTTCCAAGTCATATGTGTGTAGAACGATGGTGAAGGTGCATAAATGATTAGTCTGAATCTTCCTTTTTGGGTGAACTATTCCTTTAAGCAACTATGAGCTATTAAATAATACTAAACAGAGTTAGAAAAACATGGACTACTGAGTTGCCTCGTGTATATATATATATATATATATATATATATATATTGTCAGGACACAGATGAGAGACAGAGGTAAGTGAATCCATGTACAGTGCTTTATTTACAATATAGTGCTCGCAGAGAAAGCAGACAATGATTTCGGCTGCCGGCTTGGTGCAGATCACTCAGTGTGGTGTTCAAAGCAGGTGAGTATGTCTTTTGCAGATATGTCGAAGCCACACAGTCACAGTTCGTTGATACTTGTTTCTTTCACTTTCAGACACAGGAGTAATCAAGCAAGTTCAGATAAGATACAGGAGACTCAGAAGATCGCTGGGTAATGCTCAGGTATCCTTGGGACATTAGAGCAATTAGGTTTCAGGCCACAGGGTAGTTCTCAGGAAACCTTGGGACATTAGAGCAATTGGGTTTCAGACCACGGGGTAATGCCCAGGAAACCTGGGGATATTAGAGCAATGACACAGAGGTTAGGGTAACAAAGGTGAGTATACTTTACGTCTCAAAATCTGCGGTGCTTCGGTCGATCAGGAGACAACACTTTAGGATCCATTCCTGTTGGAGGCTTGATGCTGAACTGGGGCTGTGGTGAGTGTTTTATACTGTTCCAGGATAAGGTTGCCGATGGTGAACAGGTGCGGGTGATTAGTATTCAGGTGAACGTGATCGTTGTGAGATGGAAGGGAGCGGGCTTGACTGGTCCCTGACATTACCCCCCCTCCAGGGTCCGCATTAGCGGACTTTGTCCTCCGACATCGTGGGGGTCTGCCGCGGGGTCATGGAGCTGGATCCCAGATATTTTGGTGAAATTCGGTGAGCATATTAGGATCAAGGATATCATGAGGTACCCAACACCTTCCTTTTGGACCATATCCCTCCCAGTCTACCAGATACTCAAGTCGACCACCACGACGTCGGGAGTCCAGTATGTCCTTTACCGTGTAGATCAGGCACAGGGTGTGCCCTGCCCATTCAGATTGCGAGCTCACTCAACTATAATTGTTGCATCCTCCTGGGTGCTGGCTTGATATTTGTAGAGCTGCAGGCTGGGCGACCCCTAACACGTTCACTAGTTTCTATAGCCTTCGTGTACAGCCGGTATCCTCCGTTGAGTTCTCACCTCAAACGGGTAGTGGCACTGAGAGGCCCCGGTTAGTGCCGGCTTGCTTAAACTGCTCCAGAGTGTCTGTAGTGTAGACCCTGTTGAGATCCTCCATCAGAAAAGCAGAACGTCCAGCGCCTGGCCTGCATGATGAATCCATGAGAACCATGGAAGGCTGGGTTCCATACTGCGACCTAAGCGGTACTCGTATATGTATAGTCCATGGTATAGTCTTAGAGCCTGTGTTTCCCCGGCATACTTCTGCCTTCCCAAGAGGGTTTTAATCACCTCAAATTTCACCATATACACCTAAATGGATGCTATATGTGTATTTGCTCCCGAGACCTCCTTCGGGAAGGTTGGGGCTTCCGCATCGTCCCTGTTCCAAGCGGAATGGGTATGTTTTCCCAGTGTTATTCAATCTCACCCAGTGAGGTAGTGCTTTGACAATGGTGAGTGGAACTACTTGTTCTGAGCCCTGGCCTACACCTAATAGGGGCGCAGGCGGCTCACACAGGGCACTGGAAGGGGCAGCACCCATGGCACTTTGGTAGGGATCCCATTTTGCGTCGGTCACCAACGTGGCATTGAGAGTGACCGACTGAAAGGGAAGGTCTCGGTTACGTATTGTAACCCTCGTTCCCTGAAAGAGGGAACGGAGACGTCACGTCCCGTCGCCATGGTCGCTGTACTGCTGCTGAGCTGCTGGGTCTCCGGCTCAGCTCCTCAGTGAATACCTGGTATGAATTGCATCTGCTGCCTTCTTATACTCACGCTGTGATTAGCGGCAGCTGGATGCAATAATTGCATGCTAATGTGCATTGGCTCGTTTAGTTTACACTCAAAGTAGATTGGTCTATCGAAGCGATATCCCATTTTGCGTCGGTCACCAACGTAGCGTCTTTGTTCCCTCCTTCAGGCAACGAGGATTGCCATAGGTAACCGAGACAATTTGGCATTTCCAATTAATGAATTAAATTATTACCATTACCTACTTTTACAATAATGATAATTATTGTTCTTGTTGTTGTTTTTATTATGGTAATTTTATTATTAAATTCATAGGTCTACTACAATTAATTTGCCCTGCAAGAACAAATGATGCATGGACAATAAAGGATTAAACTCTATTCAACTCTGAATAATAAATAAAGTTGTGGCCTAATGATTAGAGATTTGGACTCGTGAGTTTGAGTCTCGGGCTGGCAGGAATTGTAGGTGGGGGGATTGAATGGAGGAAAACACAACTAGAGGTATTTCGTATTGCTTGGCAGGCAAGTAACCTATACTACAGAAAAGCATTAAAAACTGCTAGATCTGATTACTTTCCGTCTCTTTTAGAAGAAAACAAACATAAACCCAGGTATTCATTCAATACAGTGGCTAAATTAATGAAAAATAAAGCAACAACAAGTGTTGACATTTCCCAACACCACAGCAGTAATGACTTTATGAACTACTTTACTTCTAAAATCGATACATTAGAGATAAAATTGCAACCATTCAGCTGTCAGCTACAGTATCACATCAGACAGTGCACTATAGACCCACTGAGGAACAGTTCCAGTCATTCTCTACTATAGGAGAGAAAGAATTTTATAAACTTGTTAAATCATCTAAACCAACAACATGTATGTTAGACCCTATACCATCTAAGCTCCTAAAAGAGGTGCTTCCAGAAGTCATAGATCCTCTTTTGACTATTATTAATTCCTCATTGTCATTAGGATATGTCCCCAAAACCTTCAAACTGGCTGTTATTAAGCCTCTCATCAAAAAACCACAACTTGACCCCAAAGAACTAGTTAATTATAGACCAATCTCGAATCTCCCTTTTCTGTCCAAGATACTAGAAAAGGTGGTATCCTCACAATTATATTCCTTCTTAGAGAAAAATGGTATATGTGAGGATTTCCAGTCAGGATTTAGACCTTTTCAAAGTACTGAGACTGCTCTCCTTAGAGTTACAAATGATCTGCTCTTATCATCTGATCATGGGTGTAGCTCACTATTAGTTTTATTGGATCTTGGTGCTGCGTTTGACAACAATTGACCACAACATTCTTTTGCATAGACTTGAACACTTTGTTGGGATTAATGGAAGTGCATGGTTTAAATCGTACTTATATGACCGCCATCAGTTCGTAGCAGTGAATGAAGATGTATCATATCGATCACAAGTGCAGTATGGAGTACCTCAAGGCTCCATACTGCAGAAATGTTAATCCATGCATTTATAGGTTTTTTTCTCCATTCTGTCACCAATGGAGTTTCGGTCCCTTGCCGCTGTCGCCTCTGGCTTGCTTAGTTGGGGTCACTTCATCTACAGCGATATCGTTGACTTGATTGCAAATAAATGCACAGACACTATTTAACTGAACAGAGATAACATCACTGAATTCAATGATGAACTGCCTTTAACTATCATTTTGCATTATTGACACACTGTTTTCCTATTGAATGTTGCTCAGTTGCTTTGACGCAATGTATATTGTTTAAAGCACTATATAAATAAAGGTGACTTGACTTGACTTATAATCCTCCACATCCGCTGCATTCTCAAAACTCATGCACTTTGATAATACCTAGAATATCAAAATCAACTGCGGGCGGCAGATCCTTTTCCTATTTAGTGTCTAAACTCTGGAATAACCTATCATTGTTAGGGAGGCAGACACACTCTTGCAGTTTAAATCTAGATTAAAGACCCATCTCTTTAACCTGGCTTACACATAACACACTAATACGCTTCTAATATCCAAACCCGTTAAAGGATTTTTAGGCTGCATTAATTAGGTAAACCAGGACTGAGAACACTTCCCATAACACCTGATATACTTGCTACATCATTAGAAGGGTGGCATCTACACTAATATTAGTCTGTTTCTCTCTTATTCCGATCTCTCAACGGAGAGAACAAATCCTGTTTATTATATTATAATGTATATTTAATATTACATTTAAACTATAATTATGTTCTATTTAAACCATATTTGTAGTGTAGGTATAGGGCCCAAACATAACCTCAAGCCCAGGGGCCCATTCCCCCTAAATCCTGCCCTATATATATATATATATATATATATATATATATATATATATATATTCAGTTAAATTGACCATTACTTTTTCAAGTATTTTTATTTTTTTCTTACAATGATAAATATAAATATTTTTTCATTAAGAGCTCAATTTACACATATTTGCTCTGATGAATGTAAAATATCAAGGTTAGATTACCTCATAATATTAAGTTTGTATCATGACCACGCCTCCTCCACACTGGTGCTGCGAGTCCGATAAGTGATGGTAACATCAAAGCAGTGCATTAAAATTGAAACAGCTGTAAGCAACAAGCATCATGCAATATCATTATTAGTTAGTTTCAATACTGTTTATATACAAAGCAGAAGTAGAAATTAGTGTTTGAGGCATGAGTGCCATCTATTGTCTGCTTTGTATTTTCACAGTTTCACTTTCCTAAAACAGAAAACTCTTCAGTTCACGGGTAGAGGTAAGTTTTGTTAAGCTGTTGTATGTCTTTCTCTCTAACAAAGGCATTTTAGTGCCTCAGGACCAGTTCAGCTGTCAGGGGGCCAGTTGCATAAACTTAGCCTCTTTGTTAAGACTGTGTCTTAAGTACGAGTTTGAGTTTGTCTGGATGTACTGAAGGATTCAGAAACATTTCCCTGTGGAAACAATTACTGTTTGAAATTTATTACAGGCTGTCGGAATTAGGATGTTCAGAAGGGATTTTACAACTGCCCCTAATGCTCTGAGAGCAGGCAGACCTTCACTCCAAAACCAGACTTATGCAAAAATGTGGTGTCTTATGCAAAAACACAGAAGACAAAACTCCATTCTGCTGTTCCTGCTCACTGTTATGCTGGACCTGGAGATGTGGAGTGTGACATTTGAACTGGAAAAAAATACAAAGCAGATAAGTCCTGCTTGGTGTGTCTCAACTCCCACTGTCAAAATAAATAAATAAATAAAAATTCCAATGATTACAAAAAATAGCTAAATTAAAAGTCATGACATTTGCCAAATATAGTAACCCATATTCTGAACACAGTGAACACATCCAAAGCAGTGGGCAGCTATATCCAGTGCCCAGGGAGCAACTGGGGGTTCAGTGCCTTGCTCAAGGGCACTTCAGCCATGGGTATTAAGGGTTGAAGAGAGTGTTGTTTATTCACTCCCCCCCACTTACAACTCCTGCCAGCACCGAGATTCAAACCTGTGACCTTGGGGTCACAAGTTCAACTCTCTAACCATTAGGCCACAGCTGCCCCCTACTTCTAAATCCTACATTTAGAAAAAAAAAAAAAAAACCTTGTTGATATCACTTTCGAGTCCATGAGTCCATGAGTGAGGACAAAGGCGTGAATGAAGGGGACAGCGACTTCGGATTTCTAGACTGGGAAAAATTGGTGGCTGGTTTCATAAACAACACTCTAACGGAGAAAGGCCCCTCGCTGATACTGGTAACGTATTGTGGGCGTACTCCACATTTGACGGTAGTTGGCTCCATGAGGAAGGATTCTTATAGACTAGACATCGCAACACCCTTTCCAAATCTTGGTTGGCTCTCTCGGTTTGACCATTCACCACAGTCAAAACTACCGTGTTGCCCAGGGAGGGCGGTAATAAAATCTAATGCAATATGGGACCAGGGTCTCAAAGGGACCGGCAGTGGTTGAAGTAACCCATCGGTGGGTCGATTGGAAGTCTTACCAGTGGCGCAAGCCGAGCAACCCAAAACAAAACTATGAATCGTTGCTTGACAAAAAACTTAGTACGGTTAACTCCTGGATGACAAGTCACATTGGAACAATGCCCCCACTGAATAACGTCAGACCGTAATCCCTCTGGCACAAATAACCGATTCAGTGGGCACCCGGGCGGAGGCGTTACTCCAAATACATCTAGCCTCATATGCAAGCATGCATGCACTGTCACAATCTAATGCACTGTAAATGCCGGATTTTTTAAAACAAATAGGCCTAGCAGAACGCAAAAATTCAAAATCGACCATTTTGCAGAACAGGATCAAATAAAGTACTGGTTATAATACTTGCATGACTGTGCAGCAGAGCCACAAGTGCCACAGCTAAGTATGGGATAATTTTATTTTTATTTACTAAAGTGTCATTTGAAAGCATTTCAATTGCGTTTTAAAATACAACAACGAGCACCACTAAACCATTTAAAGAGGCGCATTCAGCGGTCTCCTTGATGGGAAACGGGCAACAAAGTAAAATGATCTCAAATGTATGGCGCTAAACCCCTGGTGAGAAAGCTTTTTTTCAAGTGGCTTTTGCACATAATAATAATACAGCTGCAGACACATTTTGCAGCATTAAGGTTATTAACTGATCGTTAATTTAAACGATGATCGATCATGGAAATTATTGAATATTGACATCCCTAAATGCAAATGAGTTGGATGGAAACCTGGCTATTGTCTGAATCAAACCATGCTTCCGAACAAATGTCATTCACCATTCTGGGCAGCTCCAGAACAGCTGTCTATCCGAGCACGGTGCTGTCTGTGAGCGGGGCGGAGTAACGTAGCCCTCAATCACGCTGCAGTGTTTGTGATAGCTGCCAACTTCTCCACCCCATTTACAGAGTGAAATTTTCTGACTACCTTTATCCACCAGGACTGTTGTTGAATCTTCCAAAAGTTTTGGAAGTGTTGGAAGTTTTGGTCCTTCACATGCGGCAGCAGCACTTTCCACCGCACCAATAACACGTGGCTGCCCGCCAACGTGCCTGACTTTAAATCGACGCTACTAAACATGGATATCGACCGATGTCAATATAATACAAAATGGCAAATATCTGCCCGATATATCGGCCAACCGATATATCGGTCGAACTCTAAGACACAGGAGAATCTGGGCTGGACAGAGCCAGCGGACATGCAGGAGAACTGGGAATTACCCCCAAACCAGTCTAAGTCCATTTGAAAAATGTTCATTAGTTCCTCCATATGATTCCCAGGAAACCAGATGCAGTTCACCCTCAGTCACAAGCATCTTGGCGGGGCTTTCCTCCAAGCCTTCGATCACCTCTACTATTCCCACGATGCACAGTGTTGCCAGCTCACGCACCTGTTAAGTCGCGCTCTTGAGTCCTAACTCTGGGGTGATGATCGGCTCTGTAACTTTAAACTGCACTGGCTCTTTAAATCGCGACAGGCTCGGGATATGCGGCTGTGGTGGGTTCTGGCATTTGCTCCACGCAGCAGGATGACAGCTGGCTGGTCTCTGGTTCGGGAGTGGGGCTGGAGATAACCTCCTCTGCAAGGCAGACGGTAAATGGAGATCCATTATTCTCCAGCACCCACTCTAGAGGAGAAATATTCCTTGGGACCGGTCGCTGGCAGCCGTGCCTTACACCACTCGCTCAGGCTGGTGATGTAGAATACACAGAGTGAGTGTTCCGGAAATTATGTAAGGCACGTGAGATCTAAAAAGTCACTGGTATGGTCTTCAAGCGAACGGTCCTGTTGCTCCAGGCAAAGGAGTTGAACTGCTGGTAAATCTATTCCAGGACTAAAAAAAAAAAAGAAAAGGAAAACACCACCAAACTATACTCACTTTTGTTGGCCTGCTATTCTGTCATCGTCTGGTGTGCACACAGAAAACTAAACTAAAACAGATCATACATTTCTTGAGTTTATTATAAACTAGCATTACAACCCAGAATCTGCCCCACCTAAATTAAATGTTTCTTTTTTTTCTTTTTTGGAAGAAGATCGGTATACACCAGACTCATGGCCAGATTAATCTTTATTCTTCCTCCGAAATGACAATTTCATCCCTGTTTAAGACCTCAAAGAGAACACAATGAGCTTAATGTTAACTGTCATCCGGGACGCCTACATTTACTTCACTATATTACAATTAAATCTAATCTAATCTTGACAAACTATATATCGTTGGAAAAATCTAAGACTCCCAAATATATATTTTATATGCAGATAGGGTATCATGCATAGACAGCCTTGGAAAAGTGAATAAACACTAGCATTACAAAACTGAATTGGAGGATGTCAGCCCTCTAGCCCTGCTTATAGTAACAAGATGTGCAGACTAGAGACCCATGCGAGGAGTGCATTGCGCGATCTTGTAAAAACAATACTGGATTTCTACAGTAAATTTGTGAATCTCATAAAGAAATGTCCAGGTCATCTTTATCTCATTTTCTGCAAGTGTGGCATGATGCAGGCACTGAATTTTTTCTTACACATTGTGTCAAGGAGTCCTAACAGCGGAGGCAGTTATAACAAATACAACAATGACTGCTACAAGTCAGTGACCTCCTGCATTAATGTTTTGCACCCATTGAAACATATCACAGTCATCAGCGTTTCATCATTTATTGTTATTCCTATATTCTGTGTTCCAAAGGGACTGTATAGCATTCTGAACAGCTCCAACAACATCTTTGCTGGATTTGTAGTCTTTTCTGTTCTGGGATTCATGGCCCATCAGTTAGGTTTACCCTTGGAAGACAAAGCATCATCAGGTAAATATTGTTATGATGAGACTCTATAAGCTGTCTAGATATAATATAGTACACTACATTATTTATGGGAAAGGAGCCCCTAAAGGGACGTGGTAATGGAACAATAATATATGAGATGGGAGGAAAAATGATATTTCAGAGCTTCTGTGTTCACTTGCAAAAGTACTGCGTTGCCCCAAGAAACTTTGCGTTCTCTCACAATTTTTTTTTCCTCACAAAATTATTGTGTAATTGAGAAACTTTGCATTCTCTTGAAAAAAACAACAATAACAAAAAAAAAAAACATTTGCATTCTCTTACAAAATATAATGTTCCCTCAACAAACTTTGTATCCACACATCTGCATTTTTCCTCCCATCTCATTTTCTACCATTATCAAGGGGCTTTGTATGAGTCTACATTATACATGCCAAAAAACTCTTGCTATGTTGCAATCCACCACAAGAGGGCATCTCAGACCAACACTTGTGACTTGTGTACAGTATATTTGAATGCAAATTTGGACATGAAATAATTTCTAAATAAAAAATGTAAAATTTAATGTATGCATAAAATATTTAATATACTTAAATTAATAAAATAAAAACATTTAATTAAAATATTTTATTATATTATTAAGAAACATTCATTAATATTCAAGTTATGCAACAATAATGAAAAACAATTATTTATTTAGTTATTGATTGATTGATTGATTGATTGCAGGTCCTGGATTAGTTTTCATAGCACACCCTAGAGCCCTCTCTTGTTTGTCATCCAGCTATGCATCCATTCTTTCAAACCGATGAAACCATTCATTGATCTGGGCAGAGTGTCTGTCATAGTTTGGAGCTTTTTGGAGTCATCTGTCTCTTTTATTTTTATAGATTTTTTTAACACACTTAAAAACAACCAATGGCAAACTATAGCTAATTTAAATAGATATAAATGTAAAAATACTCGTTTTAGCAGACAATTTCATCCATACGTAATTTACAATTATTAAAATACAATGGGTCAATGATAATTTTGAGGCTGTTGTTGTAGAGCTCAGGCTCTTCAAGGCTTTTAAAGAACATCAAAATGGTGGATGTAGTATGATCAGGATGTTGTATGTATTTTGTGAAGTTTATGCATCTTCATATTGAACAGACATCATCAACAATTATGAATTATGTATATTTTTTTTATCAAATTCAGTATACATTTTGGAAGTACAGGAATTTGCTCTCTTATTTCACCCTCAGGCTACTCTGATCTATAACCTGCTGGGTAGTAAATCAGTGTCTCCAGCTGATCAATTTGTGCTGGACTGGAGTAACAAGTTGGCGCCTCTGCTCACAGTCATTCCTATGGTCTGCATCCCAATCTTCTTGTTCATCACTCTAGGAAAGGTGAGTGAAACACATCAATCCATCCAACCCATCTGTTCATCATTTAGTCATGCGTTCATTCATCCCATTTCAGTCAATTCCATCTGTCACAGATGTTAACTTTTACAGAAGCATATATATTAACAATCTAAAAGCCTATGGCAGGTTTATCTTGAAATACTTGTACACAATTGTTAAAAATCAGTTAATTGTTTACAATACGTACTTACTCAAAATCATTTTACTTCTGGAACCTTACTGAAATCTTAAACAACCCATAATTTTTCAAGCACATGTCATGTAGGATCAGGATATTTACTGTACGATTAATGAAACATTCTTCTTTCCATCACCTCAGGGTCATAACATAATCACCCCCTCCACAGACCTGAAGCAGCTCTGACCAGACAGTCCACGCCTCACACTGTTTAAAACATTCAGGAAGATGGAGAAGATAAAGCAAACAAAGAACACACCAGTGGAGTTTGAGAAGGCAAAACGATGATTTTATTTTAGGTTATTATATATACGATATTATATGTATTATATATAGTTTTTGATTTAGTTTTATGACATTAAAACATACTGTTCTTTCCTTCAATTTTTCCAAATATATTTTTCAAAACTTGGTTCAAATTGTCCATTCTTTGTTGCTGTATGCTTACAGCTTACTATTATATTATGTGTCAAGTAAGCAGACTTCTGATTTACAACTCCAAAACAGATAAGATCTACTAAGAACAATTTTAAATGCAGGTGCACAATCAAGATCTTGTTTAAATATTACTAAAAATCACAATTCCTGTACGTGTTTTATCTCTCTTTCTCTTGCAGTCAGTCTTTATAATGTTCTCATCTGAGCCTCTCGTCCACGTAATCTGTAGCAACATTCAATTAATAGATACTGTCATGTGATGGCTTTAGGGTCTGTCACTGCCTGTCATAGTTCAGGGGGGTAGGCTTTAATGGCGGCATATACTCTGGGGAACCAATTAGGGAGCAGCTCACAAAGGGAGGAGTGTCTAGAATGTTTCAAAGGGAACCAGTTTCTGGACATTTTGAAGAGTTTAAGGTTAATTATCAGCCTTACAGCTCAATATTTTGACACCATTGTGTTATTATAGTATAGGAATTACAGCACTTACTGATAATCCCAAAACAATTCAATCAAGTTTACTTACATAAGTCAAGTCACCTTTATTTATATTGGCTTCATACAATACAGATTGTTTCAAAGAGGCTTTACAGGGATAAACAGGTGATTTGCATAGTGATTTAATGATGTAAAAACAGATAAATTCTGCTGTTAAGCAGCTCTAACAAAAATTATTTTGAGGTCAGTTCAGGGTTGATTCAGTTCTAAATATAAAACAGCATAAATAATTACATTTCTAGAACACATGGAATCCAATGAACTTGCATTCAATTACAGTCAACACAACTGGTTAATGAAATGCCAATGAATAAGTTCATGAATTGGAAAATCTGCCTGACATTAACTTACATTGTACTACATTGTACTTAAACAAGAAAGTATTGAGTAATATAAGGCAGTTAATATAACTAGTTAATAAAAGGTAACAATATAGTTAATTAATAATTAATAAAAGGTAACTACTTAGGATCATGTTTTGGTTTAGCATCTGGACAGGACTGTAAAATAAATATTCATATAGTGTAACACATGGAAATAGTTTTTGAGACCATCTTATGTTAGTATACTATGTCATAATGCTAATATCTTGTATCGGCACTCTTCCCACGTCTCTGTGATTTTGTCTACAACCAGGAATCCTTAAGTGCTGCTCGAAGGGGCTGATTTGTTTCAAAATCAGAAATACAATTAAGCAGAGCTGGGTAGATTACTTACAAATTGTAGTTTGTTATTCATTTCAAATAGCATGACAAAAATAGTATTTAGTAATGTAATCCATTACATTACACAATTTAGGTAATATAATCAGACTATTTTTAATTACTTTTTTATTACTTTTAACCAAACTCATTTATTATATTGATTTAAATAGGATAATCTTTTATCATTTTGACATGAAAATACAAACATTTAGAAATAAACTCCATTCATTTCATAACAACGTAATTAACAACAATAATTAACATTAATTCGTAGTTAACAACAAGAAGTGCATTCAACATTGGATTTTGTAAAGGTTTCCCATAGAGTTTGTAAATTAACTTTAAGGTGTTTAATGAAAAGCTAATAATAAAATAAATTATACAAATGTAAAATTAAAACAATTAATTTTAAAATAACATCACTCAAATTAAAAATAAATACTTTATTACTTAGCATTTTATACTTATTTACCTGCAAGTCATGTGACCCTTAACCAACAGCAGAGAACCATTAACAAACATGATACTTAATAATTAAAATATTTATTTTAAGATCTCAGGGGTACAAAAAAAGTTCAGATGACAAAAAAGTTGCCTGCAATACATGTAAGTAGGAAATAATGTGAATTTGTGCTTTTAATTACATTTATTTATTTATTGAAACAAAGACAGTAAGACGTGGTTGAATAAACTACAGAGTGATAATTCAAATAAAAAATGAATATGTTCATCAGTAGCTGATGCAACGTTGAAACACTAAACCTGAAATTATTTTTGTAAATTGAATGGTCAAATGCAGTGTAGCCACCTGACTAGTGACTGGTCTTTGTGTAAATGTCCACAAAACTGTAAGACTTTCTGACTGTATATAAGTGGTAAGCTATTTTAGAAAGGAACATTTAAAAGGTGAAAAAGAGGAATTAGGGAGAATTCATAAATTAGATTTTTTTGCGCTTGTGTGAAAAACGTGTAATCATGCAATAAACAAAAAGTATTATTACAAGTATTATAAATTTTAATTTAATCTAATTACAAGTACTTATTTTTTGAAGTTAGATCACGTAATCCAGATTAAAAGTAATCAGTTACTCCCCAGTTTGTCATGATCACCAGTTGGAGTGCCCATGAGATTCTCCAGGGGGTAGGTATGCCATCTCAGAAAATTCCACATAATCTTAGCTTGGACTCTTGATCACTGGTTGCATCAGTCTCACTATATTTAAAGCCTGGTTTTTCACTCATTCATTGCTTAGTCTTGTACATGTCACACTGTTGTTCTTAGCCTTTTTATTTTGGTCTTAAAACACAGTAGTTAAACACACCTAATATAAAGGGGGAATATTAAGATTATAAAATGCATTGACTGCTCTGGATCTTTGACTGAATCATCTGTAATCTCTGGGTATTGTATGCTTAATGCAATTTTTAGGACTTGTCTCTGCAGTGAGCCATTCGTTTTGTTTAAACTACACTTGGGGGCTTAAATCTCCTTCCATAGCTGGGAAAATTTCTACAAGATACTTGATCTCAAAGTGCAACAGGAAATTGAAATTCCACTTAATGAGGCTGTTAGGAGGAACAGTTTGCTGAAGGTACAAAATTGCTGCAAGGTCTGAGGCAAATCACACAACACTGTCATCTGAATATCTTTCATCCCCTCCCTCTTGTCTCTCAAATGCACACACTCTATTTTTCTCCGCCGCTCTAGTGATGTAGATTTATGTCCCCTGTCACAATATTTAAAATATGAAATTCCTTAATGTTACTCTGCTACAGTATCTATGCATGCCAGAGACCCATGCTGCTCAAAAACCTCTGCATTGATTTAAAACATTGGTAGGTGTGACTTGCATTGCCACACATGCACAAGAAGCTCTACACAACCTTTACTGCAAACTAATTGTGTTCTTCATATTTTTTGTCCATTTATCGATATAAAATATTAAAAAATTCTTGTTACAATGAATTATCTAGAAAGTAGCAGCATATTATAAGCAACATAGCATAATATGAACAATTTGCCTATATGTACAATCTCAGTTTCCATCTGAATTGAGCACTAGTGGCAACAACTTTTATTCTTTTTCTCACAAGTTATGATTAAACTGGAAGACTGTCAATTAATTAAGATTTATTTTGTGTGGGTCCTTGCACTTACCAAGTGCATTACACATGAACTAATACATTTTGACATTTCCATCTCATAATCAGTGCCATATTTAATGGTTTTCTGGCAAAGTAAACCTGCTCAGTTGCTCATCTGGTACAGCTCTTGCATTTTGGAGCAATTGGGTGAGAGAGTCTAATAAAACACAAGACATGATAAAAGAGCTCAAAGACTCGTAGAAGTGGCATGGTCACTTCAGCAAATGTACTTTTATCCTATGTTAACACTGTCAGTCAGGTGCTTAGTGTAGGTGGTACATTATTTTCAAAAGCGATAGAGCATACAATTTTTACTGCCAATTACCAGACATTTCATTTCTGAGCTGATGTGAACTTAATTCAAAATATATTCTCTGAAAACAATTCTAGATCTGTCATACAGCTTTACTTCTCAAGTAAATTAATCTTGTTTTAAGAATGTTTTGACATTTTTACGACCATATATAAAAGAATGTTGAGCTAAATGTTTTCTGCAGTGTGATTAATGTACAGTATATGAACAAGTATATATGAGTTTTGAGGGAAAATGATCCTCAGACCTCAGTACTTGAGCCAAGAGGTCAAGTGGTGACATTCAGATGTGAACAGAACACAAAAGTTTTTAAAGTGTGACTGCAATTTAAATAACACAGTTATAACAAGCAAAACATTCTCAGTGGCTGTTCATGCATGACAAGACATAAACATGTAAACTGAACAGGTAGTGCGCCATGTTTGATAGTGTTAACAAAGTTTCCTCCCAAGAAAAGGAGTGTGTTAACTTTGTAATCTCACTGTGTCTCCACCATAAGCCACACAGGTTCATTGTGGGATGTAATTAACCTCTATTGATTTGAGGGCAGCATACAACGAGTGATGAAAACCAACTCTGACAACTCCAATTCTGTGCCTGTCGCTTAACGATTGCAGGCAAGGACAAGCCTAATGCAAGTAACCTCTGATTTGCTGTTGACATTGTGGCTGCATTAAAACAGCGATTTGGATTTTAGTCTTAGTCTTTATATTCCCAAAACAAGTACGCATTAACTTTGTACTTCTTCCAAAACATCCACTGCCACTCGCATTTGCTTTGTCAAGTTTTCTACTCGCTATGTTTCCTAAGTCATGCTTCTCTTGGCACACAGTGTTGATAAAGATAAAGAAACTACTAAAATACACCCTTTAAATAACTTAGCTTCTTGGCTAGCTCCATGCATATTAATATTCAGTTAGAAATACATTGATGTAACACTCTTGATAGCTTTTTCCTGTCTTCACACAATCCATCATGCTTCCACTTTTTACAGCAGCAGCCTCTTTAGCCCATAAAGATTTTATGTTCATATGCAGTCAGTTTGATGTGTGCAAGAGACTTTCAATTATTAGGACAAGTGCTTCAATATGTGGTTTAATATTATAATACATGTAGAATTGTACAAAATTTTGAATTTTTCATATCAAGTCTGAAAAATATATTATATTGAATATTATGCGGGCGTAAAACACACTCTTGCTTGTGTGATATTGCTTTAAGTGAAAGTCGTGATATTTGCCAAGTATGGTTACCCATACTTGGAATTGGTGCTCTGCATTAAACCCATCCAAGTGCACACACAGCAGTGAGAAGTGAACACACCCCCAGAGCAGTGGGCAGCTATATATCCTGCACCCAGGGAGCAACTGGGGGTTCAGTGCCTTGCTCAAGGGCACTTCAGCCTTAGGTATTGACGGTGGAAGAGATCGCTGTTCATTCACTTCCTCCCACCTACAACTCCTGCCAGCACAGAGACTTGAACCGGCAACCTTCAAGTAACTAGTCAGACTCTCTAACCATTAGACCACAGCTGTGCACACAATATTATGGTGTGACTGCACAGCTATTAATATAGCAAATTGCGTCACTGCTTGTCATGTGTTATATAATTCAAACTAATATATAATATAATAACGAGCTAGTAAAAAAAAAAAAAAAAAATACACTTGAATATTTCAATTTGACTCATACTGTTCTTTTTACATTTCAAAACACACTTTACCTTTTCAATTTAATTGTTTATTTATTGAAAAGCAGTTGTCCTTTAATTCATTGACTAAATGTTTTTACTGTCATTGCTTAAAAACTAAACATTTTGTGCCATGATTTAAACCCATATGCCAGTCGCCCAGTGAGTGATTGTACAGGACTGTGCTTCACACAAAGAAATTGACACAGCTGAAGTGGATGGGGTTCATAGGAGTGTTCTTGGTCAGTTTCCCAATTATTACTCATAGCAGAGGTGTTCTTTTGAAGCTAACTGCTCGTATGAGAACTGTCCAATTCTGTCAACAGGACACATGGAGTCCCGAGGTTACTCACTCTAGCTTTGCCAAATAATTTTCTTTTATTATTATTATGATTATTATTGTGCAGAGGAATGTATTTGTTTTTTTTCTATTTTAGTTCATGCTCATTTCTTCTGACTGGATAAAGAAAAAAATATATCCACCACAACTGATCACATATCACAGAAATCCCAGACTTTAGCTGTTTTTAGAAAGTAGGGATAATATTATTATAACAT
Source organism: Carassius carassius (assembly GCF_963082965.1). NCBI lineage: Eukaryota > Metazoa > Chordata > Actinopteri > Cypriniformes > Cyprinidae > Carassius > Carassius carassius. The sequence goes on along the minus strand of NC_081776.1, from coordinate 17,658,412 downwards.
AAATTGTAACTTTATTGAAAATTACACTCATCAGACTTTCATCACTCTTCAAAATTGTGGTATTCACTAAAATAAGGATATAGACAGTGGCGCAAAAAGTGGGTACGCCAAAGCGATGTTTTTTTTTTTTTATTGATGGCGAGTTAAGAGATGCGACAGCAGCTAAACAAGTGGATAGTGAAACGCAACAGGTAGGATTTAAAATGTGACGTCTATGATTGGAGCCTTGCAAATACGTTATTCGTGTTAACAGACTTGCTAGCGTTTGCTAACACTGGGAATGTTGCAGACAGAATATGTAGATAGCTTAGAATATGCAAAACCGAGGTTGCTGAGCTGAAAACTGAAAAATATAAGGTAGCATGTACAATAAATGACAAAAATCTGGAAAACAGCTTTAATATCTCTGGTTTTCCGTGGAATCATGCATAGATTTGCTACCAAATTTATATATATATATATATATATATATATATATAAACTAAAATTTAAATTAAATTAAATGTATGCATTTAGCAGTTGCTTTTATCCAAAGCGACTTACAGTACAATCAGGCTAACAATTTTTACCTATCATGTGTTCCCAGGGAATTGAACCCACAACATTGCGCTTGCTAAAGCAACGCGTCACCACTTGAGCTACAGGAACAATATATATTTGTACTTTATATAATCCAAAATGTTAATGTAATTTCAACAGCAGCACAACATTACTGCATAATAGTTGTCTTATCTGAAGCCATCACTAGGCTGATTTAAAAATTGAATTTAGGCTGCTATATTTAACAGTGAGTTTATTTTATTCAGGTGTGAGGATGGTGGATCGGTGAAAGACAGGGGCGAGGCAACATGTAGGGCTAACATTTGGTCAAAAATGTAGAGGGAGCCACTTGATACCCACAGGTCAATCAATTCTTAATATTATTAATATTGAAAAAGTAGGGGTGTAACGGTTCACAATATTCATGGTTCGATACGATACACTTGTGTCACGGTACAGCAAAAAGAAAGAAATACCAGATAAATTTCCTTGAATTAATTTTTTTATTAAAACCAACATCATAAAGTGTTTTCTTTTTTTTTTACTTTGAGCAATGATGGAGCTACACGTGACTCTTCTTAGGAGCATATAAAATATAAAAGGTCCTTGTTCAAAATAAAATGTAATATTCTAGTAGGCTAGTTATAAACAAAGGTTTATTTTAGTTCAGATTAACATTTGAGGGCAGCAATTGTATTCATAATATCAAAATAAAACCAACGTAATGTTACTTAAAACCAGTATAGCCTACTATTCCTGTCAAACTTCCATGGTTGCAGTTAGTGTAACTACAGTAAATCTATGGTGAATGTTGCTGATCTGTGGACACTGGATAGTTAATTCATGGCAAAATATTACTTCTTGGTTTCCACATTAGCTTTGTTTGATCCGTTAATAATGGAGAAATGTGTATATTTCTCACTAGATCTCGCTGCGATGTAATAACTTCAGTGGTGAATTCAAATGCTTTCTTTACTGGATATCGCTTTGTAGTAAAAGCGTTGCTTGATCAGGCTCGCGCTGCATTGGTTCAGACTGATAAATGGTCCACAGAAACACTTTAACGAGTATCTCAGTTTCGTTCCGCTTACAGTTTCGTTCCGCAGACTGTGTCTGTTCCCCCGAACTAGAAAATGCAAAAAATGTCCAAACCAAGTTAAGATTAACAATTTAATTGAGGTTCAACAAATAAAAAACAGATGCAATATGGATAAACAAATGATAAAGCTTGGCTTATTGAATATCAGATCCCTTTCTACGAAAACACTTTTTGTAAATAATATGATCACTGATCATAATATAGATGTACTCTGTTTGACAGAAACCTGGCTAAAACCTGATGATTACATTATTTTAAATGAGTCCACCCCGCAAGATTACTGTTATAAACATGAGCCGCGTCTAAGAGGCAAAGGGGGAGGTGTTGCTTCAATTTATAACAACGTTTTCAGGATTTCTCAGAGGGCAGGCTTCAAGTATAACTCGTTTGAAGTAATGGTGCTTCATATAACATTATCCAGAGAAACAAATGTTAATGATAAATCCCCTGTTATGTTTGTGCTGGCTACTGTATACAGGCCACCAGGGCACCATACAGACTTTATTAAAGAGTTTGGTGATTTTACATCTGAGTTAGTTCTGGCTGCAGATAAAGTTTTAATAGTTGGTGATTTTAATAACCATGTTGATAATGAAAAAGATGCATCGGGATCAGCATTTATAGACATTCTGAACTCTATTGGGGTTAGACAACACGTTTTAGGACCTACTCATTGTCGAAATCATACTCTAGATTTAATACTGTCACATGGAATTGATGTTGATAGTGTTGAAATTATTCAGCCAAGTGATGATATCTAAGATCATTATTTAGTTCTGTGCAAACTTCATATAGCCAAAATTGTAAATTCTACTTCTTGTTACAAGTATGGAAGAACCATCACTTCTACCACAAAAGACTGCTTTCTAAGTTATCTTCCTGATGTATCCAAATTCCTTAGCATATCCAAAACCAAAAACTTGATGATGTAACAGAAACTATGGACTCTCTTTTCTAGCACTTTAAATACAGTTGCTCCTTTACAATTAAGGAAGGTTAAGGAAAACAGTTTGACACCATGGTATAATGAGCATACTCGCACCCTAAAGAGAGCAGCCCGAAAAATGGAGCGCAGCTGGAGGAAAACAAAACTAGAGGTATTTCATATTGCTTGGCGGGAAAGTAACCTATCCTACAGAAAAGCATTAAAAACTGTTAGATCCGATTACTTTTCTTCTCTTTTAGAAGAAAACAAACATAACCCCAATAATATTTATTCATTACAGTGGCTAAATTAATGAAGAATAAAGCCTCAACAAGTGTTGACATTTCCCAACACCACAGCAGTAATGACTTTATGAACTACTTTATTTCTAAAATTGATACTATTAGAGATAAAATTGCAACCATTCAGCCGTCAGCTACAGTATCACATCAGACAGTGCACTATAGACCCCCTGAGGAACAGTTCCACTCATTCTTTACTATAGGAGAGGAAGAATTGTATAAACTTGTTAAATCATCTAAACCAACAACATGTATGTTAGACCCTATACCATCTAAGCTCCTAAAAGAGGTGCTTCCAGAAGTCATAGATCCTCTTCTGACTATTATTAATTCCTCATTGTCATTAGGATATGTCCCCAAAACCTTCAACCTGGCTGTTATTAAGCCTCTCATCAAAAAACCACAACTTGACCCCACTCTCCTTAAAGTTACAAATGATCTGCGCTTATCATCTGATCGTGGGTGTATCTCTCTATTAGTTTTATTGGATCTTAGTGCTGCGTTTGACACAATTGACCACAACATTCTTTTGCATAGACTTGAACACTTTGTTGGCATCAATGGAAGTGCATTAGCATGGTTTAAATCGTACTTATATGACCGCCATCAGTTCGTAGCAGTGAATGAAGATGTATCATATCGATCACAACTGCAGTATGGAGTACCTCAAGGCTCAGTATTAGGGCCGCTACTCTTCACGCTTTATATGTTACCCTTGGGAGATATCATCAGGAAACATGGTGTTAGCTTTCACTGTTATGCTGATGATACTCAGCTCTGTATTTCTTCGCGGCCCGGTGAAACACACCAATTTGAAAAACTAATGGAATGCATAGTCGATATAAAAAACTGGATGACGAGTAATTTCTTACTGCTAAATTCTGAAAAAACAGAGGTGTTAATTATAGGACCTAAAAACTCTGCTTGTAATAACCTAGAACACTGTCTAAGACTTAAAGGTTGCTCTGTCAATTCTTCGTCATCAGTTAGGAACCTAGGTGTGCTATTTGATTGCAATCTTTCCTTAGAAAGCCACGTTTCTAGCATTTGTAAAACTACATTTTTCCATCTCAAATATATATCTAAATTACGGCCTATGCTCTCAATGTCAAATGCAGAAATGTTAATCCATGCATTTATGACCTCAAGGTTAGATTATTATAATGCTTTATTGGGTGGTTGTTCTGCACGCTTAGTAAACAAACTACAGCTAGTCCAAAATGCAGCAGCAAGAGTTCTTACTAGAACCAGGAAGTATGACCATATTAGCTCTGTCCTGTCAACACTGCACTGGCTCCCTATCAAACATTGTATAGATTTTAAAATATTGCTTATTACTTATAAAGCCCTGAATGGTTTTGCACCTCAGTATTTGAATGAGCTCCTTTTACTTTTATAATCCTATATGTCCGCTACGTTCTCAAAACTCAGGCAATCTGATAATACCTAGAATATCAAAATCAACTGCGGGTGGCAGATCCTTTTGCTATTTGGCGCCTAAACTCTGGAATAACCTACCTAACATTGTTGCAGTTTAAATCTAGATTAAAGACCCATCTCTTTAACCTGGCTTACACATAACATACTAATATGCTTTTAATATCCAAATCCGTTAAAGGATTTTTAGGCTGCATTATTAGGTAAACCGGAACCGGAAACACTTCCCATAACACCCTATATACTTGCTACATCATTAGAAGAATGGCATCTACGCTAATATTTGTCTCTTTCTCTCTTATTCCGAGGTCACCGTAGCCACCAGATCCAGTCTGTATCCAGATCAGAGGGTAACTGCAGTCACCCGGATCCAGTACGTATCCAGACCAGATGGTGGATCAGCACCTAGAAAGGACCTCAACTGCCCTGAAAGACAGCCGAGACCAGGACAACTAGAGCCCCAGGTACAGATCCCCTGTAAAGACCTTGTCTCAGAGGACCACCAGGACAAGACCACAGGAAACAGATGATTCTTCTGCACAATCTGATTTTGCTGCAGCCTGGAATTGAACTACTGGTTTCGTCTGGTCAGAGGAGAACTGGCCCCCCAACTGAGCCTGGTTTCTCCCAAGGTTTTTTTGTCCATTCTGTCACCCATGGAGTTTCGGTTCCTTGCCGCTGTCGCCTCTGGCTTGCTTAGTTGGGGTCACTTCATCTACAGCGATATCGTTGACTTGATTGCAAATAAATGCACAGACACTATTTAACTGAACAGAGATGACATCACTGAGTTCAATGATGAACTGCCTTTAACTATCATTTTGCATTATTGACACACTGTTGTGCTCGCGCCAGCATCTCTTACATTATGAGCGCGCTTGCCCCACACAATGCGTCTACATTTAAAATAACGAAATTTTGGTTGGCAGGAAAAATGGTCCAACAAACCATTCAGTTTGAAAATGCATAGCAGAAACCGAACCGAAAGCCTCGTACCAAATGGTTCAATACGAAAACGTGTATCGCTACACCCCTAGGTAAAAGTAATATGGAACATCTATTACATAATGTTTGTTTGACCATGTCTTAGTGAAGAAGAACACAGGCAAGGGGTAAAAGAGACATACATGAGGTCGGCGATGTCATCAAGTAAAGATGAGACCAGTGATGATATCAGGTAGGAGTTATATTAGTTAGAGCACACCAAACTAAATGTCCAGTTTGGTTTGAAGTTCTGTTTACCAACCTATTCACTGTGTCCTTTTTGGGTAAAAATTAGTGCTGACAGAGATGGAAAGCCACTCACCACTGAGGAGGAATTGGAGGAGAACGTGGAAAAGGGAGGTGAAGATGAGGTAGAAGAGAAAGTGGAACAGAGAGGTGAAGAGGATAGGGAGGTGGAAATGGAACAGAGAGGTGAAGAGGAGAGGGCTGAGACAAGGCATTACTCAGAAGATCTATCTGACTGGCCACCACCACACCAGATTGGGGACTCATTTAGGCAGTGTATGCCCATAGAAATGTCCTGATGGACCATGTCCAAGATCAGACAAGAGTAGAAGGTGTTTTTCCAAAGCATACTGTTTTCGTTCAATGTCCAATGGAGAAAAAGTGCAGCGGGATTGGTTACTGTACTCCAAAAGCACAAATAAAGTTTATTGTTTTGCATGTAAGCTTTTTTGTGGAGCTAGAGTTGTTGACACACGCTTTGTGGTGGGGTATAATAACTGGCAGTGTCTTTCAAAAACGCTGCAGCACCATGAAACCAGTGGTGATCACATAAATGCTTTTCTGTTGTGGAAAGAATTAGCATCACGCTTACGCCTTGGTAAAACTATTGACAGAACATTGCAAAGAGCCATAGATGCTGAAAAGGCACACTGGAGAAGTGTGTTAACAAGAGTAATTGACTGCATACTATTCCTTGCAGAAAGGAACTTGCCACTAAGGGGGAAGAATGCTAAGTTAGGAGATCCTAAAAATGGAAATTTCCTGGGTGTTTTTGAGGTCATAGCACGATATGATGTCAAACTAGCAGAGCATCTTAGGAAAGTAGCTTCTAAAGAAACCACAGGATATCTTTCCTGGTGCACTCAAAATGAATTTTTAGATTCAATTTCAGAATGTGTTCTTGGTCAAATTTGTGCCCAAGTCAAAGCCTCCAAGTACTTTGCAGTGGAGTTGGATTGCACACCTGACATTTCAAAGCAAGAGCAGGCCTCCGTAATAATCCGGTATGTTCATACAGACGACAAGAATAATGCCACCATCAATGAGTCTTTTGTTGGCTTCACAGTCGTGAAAGACACAACCGGTAAAGGCCTCACAGAAACACTGACTGGGGTGCTGGATAACCTGGGGTTGGAGTTGGCTAACTGTAGGGGGCAGAGCTATGACAATGGCTCAAATATGAGGGGTATACACAAGGGTGTGGAAGCATTGGTGCAGCAGAAGTGTCCAGAGGCACTATTTATCCCCTGCTGTAGCCACAGTCTGAACCTTCTGTTATGTGATGCCGCGTCATCAAACAGAATGTGTCGAACCTTTTTTGGCACTCTCCAAAGACTGTACACCATTTTTTCGGCTTCAGTGAAAAGGTGGGATATTCTGAAAGAATTTGTGGACATAACACTGAAGCCTCTGAGTGATACCAGGTGGGAAGCAAAAATAGACTCCGTCAAAGCTGTACGTTTCCAGTTAGGGGGGATTCTTGATGCTTTGGAAAAGCTTGAGGAAGTGGAAAAAGACAGCAAAACTGTCTCAGAGGCAAAGTCGCCATCTAGCGAGATTGTCAGCATGGAGTTCCTCATGTGCCTCCTGGTTTGGTATGATCTATTGTCAGAGATCACCTATGTCAGCAAGGCAATGCAAGCAGTGAACATCTCGATGGACACTGCCATTAGAATGATAGACTCTCTTAAAGAATTCTTGCTTAAGTATAGAGTGGAGGGCTTTCAAAAATCCATTGATATTGCACGCCGAATAGCCATTGAGATGGATGCTTCCCCTGAGTTTAGAGAGAGACGTTTCAGAAAGCAAAAGAGATTTCATGCTGATGTTTCCAGCAGTGGCCATTATGAACAGGAACCTGAGACCCATTTTAGGTGCATGGTTTTCAATGAAATTGTTGACAGTAATTCAGGAGTTGTCTGACAGATTTTGCAATCTTCAGCTTGTGTCCGAAAAGTTTAAGTTCATTTTTAAGATGGAACACATGACAAAAGCTGAGTTGGAGGAATCAGTGACAAGGTATGCCCTAGCTACCAATGATGTTTCAAGGGATATAATTCAGGAAAATTTACCCAGCGAGTCGTCTACTAGGGGTCATGAAAAGGCTCTGGATAATTTAAATTTCCTCCTACAGGAGAACCATGATTTGGTTTTTCCAAATGTAACAGTAGCCCTGAGAGTTTTCCTGACAATGCCTTTGACAGTTGCCTCTGCGGAGAGATCATTCAGCAAGCTAAAGCTGATAAAGACATACCTTCGTTCCAACATGAGCAATGATCGCTTAAGCCAATTAGCAGTCATTTCAATTGAAAACAGTGTGGCACGAACCATTTCATTTGATGCAATACTAGATAAATGGGCAAGTGAAAAGGCACCCCATGTTACAATTTAGTAGAAACTAAAGAGCACTTTTGAATGTTTGGTAGGATCATTGTTACTAGGATTCTGCATCGAGAACCGGTGACTGACTAGTTCTAACTGTTTATTCTGTTTGTAACTTTTTATTATTTGATAACATTGTTAATATATATACCATATAAATGGTATGCTTACAGTGGCTGTCTGATATACTTTAAAATAAACATTTATTATTTCAAGCCCATACATGATGATGTCTGGCACACTTATTTATTTAGAAGTGGGGGTGGGGGTGGGGCGCAATTTTTTTTTGCTGCATACCCCTCTAACACTGGATAGTTGCGCCCCTGGATATAGACATACAAGACATACAGCTACCATCACCATACAGTACTACAGAGGTGGAAAGTAACGAATTACATTTACTCGCGTTACTGTAATTGAGTAGCTTTTTTGTGTACTTCTACTTTTTTAAGTATTTTTTTTAATCTGTAATTTTACTTTTACTTAAGTATATTTTGTTTGAAGTATTGTACTTCGCTACATTTTAAAACACATTAATTACTGAGTAAAAAAAAAAAATCGCTCCCTGGAAGGTATGGCAAACTGGCGCTAAAATCACAAGAAAGATGCAGACGGACAAAAAAGGCGTTAGTGGTGCAGATACCGCTGAAAACGAAACCCCGTCATATTCTGAAGTTGAACTCAAGGAAATGAAGTGAACCCCTGGCCATATGTATGCTCTATTATGCTGTGTATGCTGTGCTTGCCTAGGGAGACCAAACTAGCAGTTTATAAAATCTCGACAAGACATCAACCCCACGTAAGCATATAGAGGTGAGCTAAATAATTGCGTCATTGCATTGGTGGTTAAAATGATGCTTTGACATTTTAGCAAGAGGTTTTGCACAAATTAGCCAAAAAGACTGGTGCGGAGTGTGCGATATATATTGTCTGCGATAATATCATAATTGTTGTTTTAATGATGTACGCGCGCATTTAGAGTGTTCTTTCACTGTGTGATTCAGTCTGTTGAAATGCATTTAGAATGAAATCAATCAAAATCATTTAGAATCAAAATCACACAAAGAATACTGTCTTTTCCTCTAAAAATCATAATCACACACACACACACACACATATATATATATATATATATAGATCAGTGGGGATTTCTTTAAGACTGCAAGGGAAGCTCAGCTTCCCCTCTAATGTAAAAAAAACCCAACGGTCAAATATGTACTATTGTGTATTATGTATTGTGTTAATCAGCTACATGTCGGCTGACTCGATTTTCTTCTCATACATTCCCGTAGCGTCACACTGCATTTCCCTGTTGAAGCCGAGCGTCCATTGACTTCGATGGGGCTGCTTTGAACAGTTTTTTTCAGTGCTCCGAAGCTAGACGGTCATTGGATAAATGCTGCGATTATGTCCCGCCCACGGACGCTCAGCGTCTCTGGAGGTGAATGAAGACTGGGCTTCCGCGTGATGATTGGAGGATCTGTCGATCTCCTTTTGACTGACAGCGGTCTGCACTATAAGAAGTCGGTAAAGCTGTTTCACGCTCAGTCCCATGATCGCGGATTACTCAAGTGTATTCGAAAGACAAACTGCGGCAATATTTCTTGATATTTGTAAAATGCAGAACCACCACAAAATTAAATTGGTAACTAAGACAGATTGAAAATGTGCGCGCGCACACACACACACACACACACACACACACACACACACACACACACACACACACACACACTATAGCCATCTAGTGGTTAAAGTGATTTATTACAATTTTTAAACTGAATTTCCCCAAAAATGGGCAAAAATCTTACATTAAACCTTATAAAATTATCCATGGTATCCCCATGTATGAAAGTAAGAAATCTGGGTCTTTTATGAAGTGAATTTTACCTGAAATGCTTTTTTCTTTTTTTGTAAAAAAAAAAAGCCTATTTAAATAAATATTTATTTATTTATAGAAATGTAAAAGATTTAAATCCTCCAAAAACTGTACAAAGTTTAGTAAAAACATAAATGAACAGAGTAAAATTATATTTGTAAAAAATTTAAATATTTTACTATTACAAAATGAAATGTTATTGTCTGGGGTCAAAAAGACCCCGAGTGTCACTACAAATGAAGACCATCAGAGGGTTATAATGTAGGCCGAAAATGAGCTTCCCCTCTTTGAAAGACCAGCAGCCGCCACTGATATATATATATATATATATATATATATATATATTTTTTTTTTTTTTTTTTACAACAGGACAGTAAACTAAGAGACTTGCGTTTTAGACACCATATTGCCATTGTTTTTGCTCTATTTCTACAACAAAAATTTATTCCAAACACAGCCACCAAAGCAAAATTTTGCATCTCTGAGCAACATGACAGTGTTTCGTTTCTGAATGAATCAACTGTTTAAATGATTTGGTTCAATCGCAATGACTCACTTATTAACAGTGACTTGCTGACACATACTGGCCATTTTAATTTCACATTTAAAGTATCTTTTGATTTTTTTTTTTTTTATAATTAAGTTTTTATAATTTCAAATGAGTATTCAACATTTTATGTCTGGCATATCAAAACATTATTCATGCATTTGTAACTGCAGGTTAAATGCATTCTTGTCCTGCACTAAACAGTGTAATACATCTAAATGCCACGTCCGATGAAGCTTTTGCATTTCCTCTGTATTGAAAAGATGAGTTTGTTGATACTGATTTGCCAGATAACAGCCCAAATGTTTTATTATTCTAAATAACTGATTCCTTTAATTAAAAACAACTAGTTTGAGATTAATAGACCTATCCCAGGGGTGTCAAACTCAGTTCCTGGAGGGCCATAGCCCTAACCCTGCTCCAGCACACATATCATGTAGTTTTCAAATAAACCTAAATGATTAGATTAGCTGGATCAGGTGTGTTTAATTAGGGTTAAATCTAAACTGTGCAGTACTGTGGCCCTGCAGGAACTGAGTTTGACAACCTTGGTCTGTCCCATTTTTGACTCCCTCCCACTGTTAAAATGTAACTAAGTAATTTTTACTCTGAGTAAATTTTAAATGAGCTACTTTTTACTTTTACTTGAGTGGATTTTTTAGACTGGTACTTTTACTTGTACTTAAGTAAAATTTCATTAATGTAATGGTACTTTTACTTGAGTAGAATATTTTTGTACTCTTTCCACCTCTGCAGTACTACAGTGTAGCAATATTCCCACCAGGAGGTGCTTTGTAAAGTTTGGACCTGATATATTGCCTAGCAATATCAAACAACTAAATCTTCAACAATCCAATAGAAAAGTATGTTTCCTAACATGGCTTCAGCCATACTCCAACTGGGATGTGGCATGTTTCTTCTTTCCACCCAGCCAGATGTATGAGGTGTGTAAGCAGTTGTTATCACAGACAGAAAGAAAACTCTGCTATTGTGTGTTATGACCTCTCCTATTAGTAATGGACCAGATATGGACAGACAGTTCTGGACAAATTCACAGTTGTCCCAGATTTTCCCACATTTTTGATGAGGAATGCTGTTGCTCAACAAACCCCTAACTCTGGATTTAAACTTTGGCCCATAGCTCATCCCATCCTGTTTGAGTCATTGTGTCTGTGGATTTTTTCTGCCCATCACCCAACATCAGTGTTTGACCTCACTGATGCTCTTTTGTTTCTGAATGGGATCAAATCCCTGCAGCCATCATTTAGTGGAAAATCTTCCCGGAAGTTTGGAAGATAGAGGCTGTTGCGGCAACAATGGAAGGACAAATCCTAAAATTAAATGTGTGACAAACAAAGGGTGTGGTGTTCAGATATCCGCATACTTTTGGCTACAATTTTTTTAATTCCTGCATTGTAGCACATTATTATTTTCTGCAGTAGATGCTCTAAGCTTAGTTTAGCTCCAGCCTTAAGGAAATGCATCTAAACTAGCTAGTAAACCTCCTGATTGCAGTAACTCTGGAATCTTTTGGCATTACATGAAACTTCCTGGCAGATGTTTTAAAGCAGGATAGAGCTGCACTCTGCATCAAGGTGGCCCTTCAGGAGCAGGAATGGACACCCATTATTCTCTAATCCAATCAAAAGTAACAATGGAACAGTTATTTGCTTCATGTAGGAACTAAATGGAATTTCATTTTAGGACTATTATTTATAGGACTTGTAGTGTTTTTTAGGATGCTTATACAGTGAAGATTATGCAGCAAATATTCAGCAAATTTGTTAATTGATATTGTGCATCAAAAGAATGTAGAGGAAAACTTAACCTAGGCTCATTCGAAATGCGAAAATTTACATTTTTATTTTTTATTACTTAGCTTACTGCACATATCGCAGCAGTTATAAAGTGAAATGTCCTTTGAGTGGCGCTAAAACACGGGTTCAATACGTTTTATTATTATTTTTATTGCTATAGAAACATATTGCTGTGTTTTTATTATGTTGCTTCAGGTACATATCAGGTTCATAATTCAAATATCCAGGGAGTGTCACTAAAAGTTAATGAACTATCGTGATCTATACATATAAAGCTAAATATATCACACTTACATCCAAAAGAATCAGTTTCGAAATGTTGCAGCATGTAAATTTTTTTTTTCAGATATATAAATTAATATTCTTCAAGTAATTGTGCAAAATTTAGGCTTTATTAATTGAAACTGTTGACCTGTAAATCATATTTTGTGTTAAAAGGAATAAAAGTTGTTGGAGTTTTACTCCCTCTAGTGTTTATTTTAAGTGGAAAAGGTAGCGATTCATATGTATAGGTACGCTTTTTTATATTTTTCAGAAATGCATTTAGATGCACATATTTTGAATGAATGGGAAAACTGGTAGCACTTTATATTACAATCCTGTTCCACATGTACATATATACTTGTTATAGTACAATAACTGGGTAATAACTACTGTAGGTACTTACCCTGAACCTACCCCTAAACCTATCCCTAACCCAAATCCATGTTACCTTATATTATCCAGTATTTTCTTAGGTAAGTACACTGTAAGTGCACAAACTCTGTGAAAAAAATAAAGTGCATTCAGAAAACCTCAGGGTTTGCCAAATTGTTGACCATTTCTGACCAAAGAGAATTGCAGACATAAAGGCCAGTTGTCTTTTCAGATATCCAATTATTATTATTATTTTTAAATGACCTGGCTTTTTCTACACTCTTAAAATGCATCTAATGTATTCCTTAAAATGCTCCATCAGAACCTTCTCTATGGAGCATACCATTTGGGAAAGATGTGTTGTTACAGCAAAGTATGATGTCACGCCTTGCTTGATCTTCTTTTCAAATAAAAGAGTCCATTATCAATTACTTTATAATACAGCAAGATTTAGTAGATGCAGCTTATTACTTAGTGTATTGCTATGTTATTATGGTAACACTTTAGAATAGGTAACACTTGTTAACTATGACATTTCTCTCAATAAATTCTTAATTTGCTGCTTATTAATAGTTAGTACCGGCAGCCATATCACCCTGGAGCCCAAGACTAGTTGCCCACTGAAGCTAAGCAGGGTTGAGCCTGGTCAGTACCTGGATGGGAGACCTCCTGAGAAAACTAGGTTGCTGCTGGAAGAGGTGCTAGTGAGGCCAGCAGGGGGTGCTCACCCTGTGGTCTGTGTGGGTCCTAGCACCCCAGTGTAGTGATGGGAACACTTTACCGTCAACAAGCACCGTCCTTCGGATGAGAAGTTAAACCGAGGTCCTGACTCTCTATGGTCATTATAAATCCCAGGATGTCTTTCGAAAAGAGTAGAGGTGTGACCTCGGCATCCTGGCTAAATTCCCATTGGCCTCCGACCATCATGGCCTACTAACAATCCCCATTTCTACTTATTGGCTTCATCACTCTGTCTCCTCTCCACCAGTAAGCTGGTGTGTGGTCGGCGTTCTGGCACAATATGGTTGCCAGACTATGTAAAGCACTTTGAGTGCCTAGAAAAGCACTATATAAATGTAATGAATTATTATTATTATTATAGTAAGGTTGTTGTTGGCTTTAGGAATAGGGTAAGATTAGGGATGTAGAATAAGGTAAATTATAATAAGGCATTAATATGTTCTTAATTAGCACTAATACATGGCTAATATTCTAGTAATATGCATGCTAATAATTAACTTATAGGTGTTACCTATTCTAAAGTGTTACCATTATTACTATGCTGTCACTGCAACGGTATGGAGCATCTTGGCAACAGAGAAAACATATCATCATCTTTGTAAACCACACATGATCAACTCTGAGATAAACTCTGCTGTATTAAAGTATCAAACATTTATTGATTTAAAATCTGCTTTATTCACCTTAACATCTTTTACAAACCAATTAAAAATGTACAGTATCAGTCATAACTTAGGGGTCTTAACTGATAAAGTCATGCTTTTGGGGTCATTTTTGGGATACCTCATGCTGTCTGTATTTTAGGCACTGTGCCTGCTTCATTTTTAAATCCTAACAAGCTCTTTCAATGCTAGAACGGAGCACTCTTCTAAGGGGATATCCCATGGCAACCAAACTGGCAAAAGAATCATTGCACACAAATTCACACACTGACACACAACTAATACACACACACAAACTACGAGAACACTGCAATTGACTCTTGTTTAGTAGCCCTGGGGTTTCAGTGTGGTAAAGCGATAATCCTATCAAACAACAAGTCAAAGTTTATTATCTGCAGCTCAATATCAGCCACAGGAACACCAGGGCATAGAGGGCCCCTCCAGATACATAGAACGAGAGCGATAAAATAGGAAACTTTTTGCCCTAGCTGGGACATTGGGTTAGTTTCATTTGGTTCTGTTGTGAATGAAGAATTTGAGTTCAACTCTAGTTGGTGGCATCTCGACTCACTTGACTACAGAATAAAGACATCTCAGAGGTATGTTTTTTACCCCACTTCTCTAAATGTGTGGTAGTTCAATTACTCATGTATTCAATTTCCTCTTAAGCTAAAGGATGCAGAGGAAATGTTGGGGATATTTCAAATACTCAGTGAGCCTGAAGCAAATTTGACTCACATTTAATTGCTTACTGTGGTTAAATGATACTGTTTCTAAATGTATAATGGTTGTTCATTAAATGAAAACAATGAGGCATCGGACGGTGGTTTTGTTATGCATTGGCATGCAGGTTGCAGACTTTCAAAGCAGTTAGTCACAAATAAAGTTGATGGATTCATCACATAAGTAGGACATGGATAAGAATATGTGTCTCTATTAAGGCAGTCTGATAATCGGCACATATGTCTGGAAAGTTAACGATTTTCATGAACTGCACTTTGTAGAAAACAGGTGTTTTAATTGGTTTTAAAGAGAAATTACATGGGCGAGTAGAACAAGGGCAGTTTACACAGATGTCACATAGGTAAAACACAGGTAGGTAGATTTAGTGAATGGAGTACAAAGCATGCGTTGCCACTATTACAATTACAATTATATTATATTTTATACTTTTTAACTTATGTTATAACTGTTTTACAACTATGTTATAATACCTCATTTGTTAAAACATACAAACTATATCATTACTACATATAATTCTGATCAATTTTGCTTTTGTAGAAAACAAAAATAAATAAATAAATAAACTGGATTAATTTCACAGTAAAATTCTGAAGGCAGTAATTATTACAATTAAATATTTTAAATCTTTTTTTTTTTTCCAAAGCTCATCTGAAGTGTTGTGTTCATTTAAAAACATTAAAATCATTAGCATTGCATTTAACAGACGGATAATACAGTACTGGACTGAGGTGGATTATTATCTGACTTTGGTGTGACGTTGTTCCTGTGATGGGGAAGACTGGCCAGAGCACAGTGGACCTCAACTCACCCTCAGACGTGGAGCAGGCGGTCCCAATTGAGCACCTGGATCACAACAGTGTTCCTGTAGAAGAGGAGAAGGAGAATAAAGTACCAGATAGAGGATCTTGGAAAGGAAAATTTGACTTTCTATTGTCCTGTGTTGGATATGCCATTGGGCTGGGAAATGTGTGGAGGTTCCCATATCTGTGCGGAAAAAATGGTGGAGGTGAGAGAAGACAGAAATGCAGTTACTGTTAGGTTGTTGAGAAGATTTCTTGTTGGATCAATATTCTTTCCATGTTTTTACCATTAAGGATATGCTCCTGACAACATTCCTGTCAATCAATCAGATTTTAGGAGTAGAATTAATGCTGGGGTTGGGGTTTGAACAACATTTTTGTCATTGATTCAGTCATTTGCCTTATTGATGATGTATACGTTGTACAGGCAAGCAGATGAAACCAGAATACAAACACAATGTGCAAAGTTTCACATATGTTTATTTTTTTATTTTTTTCATAGAAAACCATTTTGAGAAAAACACTTACCCATTTAGCATTTTGTATTCCTATTCTAGGGGCATCTACTTCCCTGTATAAAGTGTCTATTATCAATAAGTTGTATTATGGATTTGGTCTTTTAATATACTGTCACACTGCTTTTAATGATTGAAATATTGCTGCGTGTGCTTAATATGTATTGCAAATGGCCAAAACTTGCATTTTGTTCACATATATTTATTTTTATTCTTTTGAGAGGTGATCTAAATATTTGTGGATTGGAAAAAAATGGAAAATGTTTTGCCCTCCAGGGTTTTCGAGCCCGTCATGTAGCTGAAAACTATGAATAGAAGGGGTGGTGGGAGATTGTATTAAAGTTTGCTTCCATCTTAATGGGGATGTTTTGCAAGACTGCACATAAGTCTAAAATTTAAAAACCTTAACAAGTACATGTTGTATTACATTATTTTTTAGGAGCTTTTCTCATACCATACTTCACTACTCTGATGTTTGCTGGTATCCCACTATTTCTGCTGGAGACGGCATTAGGACAGTACACATCAGTGGGGGGGGGCTGGGAGTATGGAAATTAATACCCATGATGAAAGGTGAGAAATACTCACATTATACACATTAGCTATTTGGGGACTGAGTATTATTTCCTCAATGTAAGTTTTGCACTGCCATCAAATGGAATTACAATATATTTTTTTTTAATTTACATTTTTATTTTTTGCATTTAGCAGCCTCGCTGGGTTCTACATATTAACAAATAGTCAAAGCCAGTGGCATGAGTTTAAGGCAGAACTATATGTCTATTCAACTAATGACAGATGGGGTTTGTGTTTAAAATTGTTAAATTTTATTTTTTTGTTTTTGAGTCACTATTTTTGCAGTTTGCTTGGTGACTCCAACTGCACAGAAATGACACACCTCATTTTTAAACAAAGCTAAATATATTTCAGTCATTATGAGGAAGTGTATATTTCAGTCAATATCTTGGAGTAGCATGCAGGTACGGCAATGGTAACACATTTTGTCTTTGCAGACTAGATCTGCTTTGCTGCTGTAAAGCAAATACAGACTTGCTACTGCCAAATATACACATTAATAGGCTTGCAAAAATCTTGTAGCATCGAGACTTGTGGAGGGTTTTTTTTTCATGCGGTACAGGATGAGCTTACAAGATCACTGGTTGCAGAATCAGAAAAAGCCAATCAGCTTAGTAAATGATGTGCTTGCCAGTAGATGCATGTAACAAAACTGCAACATCTAGAGTGCAGATCTTTTTAGAACCCTCACCATAAATTTACCTTGCACATATACCTCAGGAATATGTACATTTTCTCTTTTTCTTCCCAAATGAGAAAATTAAAATCATTTTATTTTTATGCATCAATTGTTTTATTAAATAAACAAATGGTAGCTGCTATGGTTGCTAAAAAATTATGTGCAATATTTTAACTGTGTTTATCTTGGAAGAATTTCACAAGAGTTTTGCAGAATGAGGGTTCCCATCTGCAATCTAAGTGTTTTGGCATGAAACATATTTTTTTTGGATTAGTTGTGCTGTATTATTTGAGGTTTAACTCTTTGTGTCAGGTGTCGGTCTGGCTGCTGTGGTTTTGTCCTTCTGGCTCAACATCTATTACATCATCATCATCGCCTGGGCTCTGTACTACCTCTTCAACTCTTTCAAAGCAGTGAGTGTCAATTAAAAAGTGCAAATATACAAATATATTTTCCTTTTGTCTTTCCTATCTTTCAAAACTGTTCAACATGTTTTATTCACTCCCCCCTTTAAACATTACTCATCAGTATAAAGTTAGTTATTTGAATTATAAAAATCTAATTATTTAATTAGTGATTCATATTGTCAATATGTACCATGCTTGATTTTGTGTGGCATTTGTGTGGCATGTATTTTGTATTAAACTACAACACTCAGACTAATGGTACATTAACACAGAATGTGTTGCCATTTTTTGTTCTCTTAACCCTCTAGAGTCGATTAACGCATATACGCATTATGAGTCATTTTCTCCTGATAACCCAGAAAAGAACTTAAATTACACTTTCAATTTTGCTCTTATCTGTCTCTAACAGATAAGAGCAATACCTCAATCGAATCTGTAAAGGGTCTACTTTTTTTTGTATACAGACATAATAACAACAGAACTTTGTGCACTTATAAAATAAAGATAACAAACAAGGTGTGAAACAATATATATATTAATATATATTCTCAAATTTTTTTAACAATAATAATAATAATAATAATAATAATAATACTCATGATGATGATAATAATAACAATAAATGTTTTTTTTGTATAAAATAAGATTGTTAAAAGGATTTCTGAAGGATTGTGACTGGAGTAATGATACAAAAAATTCAGTTTGAAAGTCAGCTTTGATTGTTCCTAATAAACTGTTTAACTGCTCCCCCAAGTGGATATTAAATTATGTTGTGGGATAATTAAATATATTCTAAATAAACTACAAACATAAAATTATATAGATTTATTTTGTCCTCACATTCTTTCTTGTAACTCCTCCCTCTCAGTGACGCACAGCTGACTGAGAGGCTCATTATGCAGCTCATTATGCAGGCCTTTGTTTTCTCAGGTTTAAATCACAATGATATTTATGATAGTTGACGCCTACTCGCATATGACTTTTACCAACAAAAAGTGTCTTAGAAAATTTAAATCAATATATTGTTTTCTGTAAGTGAGTAAACAAGATAATTTTCACATAATTAAGAAAGAAAAATTCTAGGCTACAAGCTCCAGTTCTCAAAAATCCCGGGAACCAATGTTCTGTATATGTTTTATTGCCTTATTCAAGTGTTTTAACATTTTTAGTTTTTCACTAACCACGCATAATTTTTTTTTTTTTCTCAAAAACACAATCATGTACATACATGCTGCTCACATATTATTATAGCCCAGTTTGTGCTGATTACAATGAGATTAGACTTTAGCCATTTAGATGTGTATAAGAAACTGAAAAAAAAAACACAAATGTCAGGGCATGACAAAACTCTCTGTGGCTCTGTCTTTGAGTGTTTTAAAGGCTCCACAGAAATAATAACTGCCTCTGTTTTGTGGAAATCAAACTGCAGTTTATGCCATGGGAATAAGAGCTCATCTATAAAGCAGTGAAGAGGGAATTGGAAACAAAAATGGCCTTTGTTTTGTGAATGCATTGTGCTATTATTTTTTAATGCTTTTTTAATTTGATATTCATTGCTTTACACTAGGGCTATTCAATTACAAATTCAATTGGGCCAGATTTTCAAACCAAGGTGGTTAGCTGGGCCAATCATTTCAGCGGCGAAGCAGCTCATGTTTCTCTTTTAACTCTGGTCAGTTTGCACAGCAATAGGTGCATACAAATGACAATAAAAGAGCTAACTGAACAGAATCTGAGGTAGCCCCTACTTTTTCCACTTACAAAAGAAAAGAAAAAAACTGACCTAGGCACTTTTTGCCTAGGCCTGATCACAAATCTGATCACAAAGTGCATAATTGGATTTCCAAATCCAAGATGGCGCCGCACATGGCTGCTTCAGTGCTTGGCTCTCCAGTGTTTGTACTGTTTTTGTTCGTTTTTCCTGTTTTTTGTTTAACAAACACGATCAGTTTCACCAGGGATGAACTGCTGAACATTCGGCAGAACACACCACATGATATTTTTCCGGATTTCTATTATACAGACGTTTTACTGAACATTGTTATCGGAGGAGCAGCGGCGCTGATCAAGCGCTTCAGGACGCGCAGACGGGGGAAGCGAGCGGGAGCGCTCGTCAGACTCAGGAAGCGCGGATTTCGAACGCCGTTGCCTAGCATCCATCTCGCAAATCTCCGCTCTCTACCCAACAAAACGGACGAACTCCTTCTGCTCTCTCGGACAAATAAGGATTTCTCTCACTCTGCTGCTCTGTGTTTCACGGAAACCTGGCTGAATGACGCCATACCGGACAGCGGACTCCATCTGCCGGACTTTCAGCTGTTTAGAGCGGATCGCGACGCAGAATCAACGGGGAAATCGCGCGGCGGCGGGACATGCTTTTACATCAATGAACGGTGGTGTACAGATGTAACTGTGTTAAAGAAGATGTGCTGTCCTGATCTAGAAACACAGTTTATCAACTGCAAGCCGTTCTATTCGCCGCGGGAGTTTCACTCGTTCATTCTGGTTAGTGTTTACATCCCTCCTCAAGCGCAAGTAAGTCTGGCTTTACAGAAACTCGCTGATCAGATCACAGACACAGAACAACAACACCCGGACTCTGTTTTAATCATTCTTGGGGACTTTAATAAAGCCAATCTCTCCCGTGAACTGCCAAAATACAGACAGCATGTTACCTGTCCCACCAGAGACAGTAATATACTGGATCACTGTTACACCACAATAAAGGATGCATATCACTCTGTTCCACGAGCAGCTTTGGGACGTTCTGATCACTGTCTGGTTCATCTTATACCGACCTACAAGCAGAAACTTAAATCTGCTAAACCTGTAGTAAAGACTGTGAAGAGATGGACCAGCGAAACAGAGCAGGATTTACAATCTTGTTTTGACATCACAGACTGGAGCGTTTTTGAAGCTGCTACCACCGATCTGGACGAACTCACAGAGACTGTAACAGCCTATATTAGTTTCTGTGAGGATATATGCATTCCTACCAGGACTTATTTAACATTCAACAATGATAAGCCATGGTTTACAGTAAAACTCAGACACCTTCGTCAGGCCAAAGAGGATGCCTACAGAAATGGGGACAGGGTCTTGTACAATCAGGCCAGGAACACACTGAACAAAGAGATTAGAGCGGCTAAAAAGACCTATGCTAAAAAGTTGGAAGACCAGTTTACTTCCAACGACTCTACTTCAGTTTGGAGAGGACTGAGAGCCATCACAAACTACAAGACACCATCCCCTTGCACTGAGGCTAATCAACGACTTGCTAATGACCTGAATGAGTTTTATTGTAGATTTGAAACCCCCAACACCCACTCTGACCATCTCCCTACACAACCATTAACACCTCCTGCAATCCCCCTCTCCATACCTCCTGCTCTTCAAATCTGTGAAGATGATGTGCGCCAGGTCTTCAAGAAAAACAAAAGAAGAAAAGCACCAGGCCCAGATGGCGTTACACCAGCCTGTCTGAAAATCTGTGCTGACCAGCTGGCCCCCATCTTCTCACAGATCTTCAACAGATCTGGAGTTGTGTGAAGTGCCTTCCTGCTTCAAACGCTCCACCATAATCCCCATTCCAAAGAAACCCAAGATAACAGGACTTAACGACTACAGACCTGTGGCTCTAACGTCTGTCGTCATGAAGTCGTTTGAAAAACTGGTTCTGGCTTATCTGAAGGACATCACTGGACCCTTACTGGACCCCCTGCAGTTTGCGTACCGAGCAAACAGGTCCGTGGATGATGCAATCAACATGGCATTGCACTTCATCCTGCAACATCTGGACAAAACAGGGACTTATGTGAGGATCCTGTTTGTGGACTTTAGTTCGGCTTTCAACACCATCATCCCAACAACCCTCCAGACCAAACTGACCCAGCTCTCTGTTCCTAGCTCTATCTGTCAGTGGATCACCAGCTTTCTGACAGATAGGCAACAGTTAGTGAGACTGGGGAAATTCATGTCAAACAGCTGCTCCACCAACACTGGTGCCCCTCAGGGATGTGTTCTCTCCCCTCTGCTCTTCTCCCTGTACACCAACGACTGCACCTCTAAAGACCCCTCTGTCAAGCTCCTGAAGTTTGCAGACGACACTACAGTCATCGGTCTCATCCAGGACGGTGACGAGTCTGCTTACAGACAGGAGGTTGAGCAGCTGGCTGTCTGGTGCAGTCTTAACAACCTGGAGCTGAACACGCTCAAAACAGTGGAGATGACTGTGGACTTTAGGAGAAACCCCCCTGCACTTTCCCCACTCACCATCATGAACAGCACTGTGGCTGCAGTGGAGTCATTCAGATTCCTGGGAACCACCATCTCTCAGGACCTGAAGTGGGACAATCACATTGGCTCCATTGTGAAAAAAGCCCAACAAAGGTTGTACTTCCTTCGCCAGCTGAGGAAGTTTAACCTGCCACAGGAGCTGCTGAAACAGTTCTACTCAGCCGTCATTGAGTCAGTCCTGTGTACTTCAATTACTGTCTGGTTTGGTTCAGCTACAAAATCAGATATCAGAAGACTACAGAGAACTGTTCGGACTGCTGAAAGGATTATTGGTGCTCCCCTGCCCACCCTCCAAGAACTGTACACATCCAGAGTGAGGAAAAGGACTCAGAAAATCACTCTGGATCCCTCACATCCAAGTCACCCCATCTTTGAACTTTTGCCATCTGGCCGGCGCCTCAGAGCCGCAAATACAAGAACAGCAAGGCACAAGAATAGTTTCTTCCCCCAGGCAATCTACCTCATGAACAGTTAAATGTTTCCCACTTAAACTTATGCTTATGCAAAAATGTGCAATATCCTTATATTTATTTGTTACCCCTCCATCCTAGAACATTCCTGCATCTCACTCAATCCTATTCCATTATCATTTATAGCACAATTGTTTATACACTTATTTATTTGCCAATTTGTAATTCTCCCGTAATTTTTTTTTTTTTTTTTCTGTGTGTTGTTGTGTGTCTGTTTACTGGAAGCTTATGTCACTAAAACAAATTCCTTGTATGCGCAAGCATACTTGGCAATAAAGCTCTTTCTGATTCTGATTCTGATTCTGATTCTGATAAAACAAAATAGTGCACAGTAGTAGGCTATTAGCATTAACATTAAGTTTTTTCTTTTGAAACAAAATAAACATCTTGCTCACATTTGACCCAGGAACATCTCAAAGTGCATAAAATAAAATGTGCACAGTATTCACAGCTATAACTAACACATGAATACAAGTGTACTACTGCACACTGAGGGAACATTTTTTAAATCACCACGTGTGGTATGTGTAACATAGTTATGCCTAATCACACGTGGTGATTTAAAAAATGTTCCCTCAGTGTGCAGTAGTACACTTGTATTCATGTGTTAGTTATAGCTGTGAATACTGTGCACATTTTATTTTCCCTGCTGACTTAGTGGGAGAAGTGAAATTTTTTGTTTTGAACGAGAGCAGCGACTTTAGGCTTGTAAGTTGTCAATGCAATCTGAAGGCATTGGTGGCGAGTACTGTCAGTCAGGGAGCAACAGGAGTTGCTTTTTATGGAGTTCATGTGTGAAAAACTTGACTCACATGTGTATGTTGATCCAAACATACTGAGTATGGCGATCGCTACTTTCTTATTGTTAGGGAACTGATGTATGTTGATATGAGCCCAAAACATTGCAGGCCCTTTAATGCAAAGCTCCTGTGCCATGGTTACAGATGACTGCATGTCAACAAGTTCGAGTGTGAATTTCCCCTTGTCAATGGAAGGGACTACTTTCTTTGCTCTGGTGGTTAAGTCCCCTTCTATTACAACAGTGAACGGGTCTCTGACAAAAACGGTCACCTCTGTGGGCAGAACAAGTCCATACAATCGATCAGCAAAGTTCTTTTTCAACCTCGCAACGAAATCTGTCATCACATCCATGATTTGTGCGGGGGATGAGATGCATTTGCGGAGTGTCGGAAAATGCAACATTCAGCCTGTGCTCAAATCAGTTGCGAAAAGGTCCAGTTTAACTTGGAATGCGCGCATCTGTTCCACAAGGTCGATGACAGTTTTGTCTCTGCCTTGTAGTCCCAAATTGAGATAATTCAGGTGTTTGAATATGTCACTCAGAAAGCAGGCATTGGCCATGAAGTTGTCGTCCAGTATGCGACTCAAATGCGTTTCTGCCATTTTTTGCTTGCTGCGGAGGAGGAAAGTTACGATCTCCTCTCTGAGACCACAGAAACGCTCCAGTGCTTTGCTTTTGGACAGCCACCTCACATCATTATGCAAAAGCAGGTCGTGGTCTTCAGCAGACATTTCTGACAGCAGCATGCGGAATAAGCGGTGTTGGAGGCTTGATGTGGAGTGAATAAAATTAACTGTAGCATACCGCTGTCCATTGTCATTTTGAGCGCCCCGCATAGTTTAGCACACAACAACACCTGATGCACAATGCAGTGTAAGGAGATCAACTGAGGTGCAACAGCGGACCAACGTGCTGCCAAACCATTCACTTTCCCTGTCATGGATGGAGCCCCATCTGTCACAAGCATGCACACACGCTTCATACCCAGACCATTGTCTTTAAAAAAAGCGGAACTTTTCTCAAAGACTATATTGCCAGTTGTGTGTCCTTCTAATGGCAGTAGGCCAAGCAGCTCCTCTCGGAAGCATTTGCTGTCGAAAAAATTTACATATATGCACAACTGAGCAGTATCAGTTTTGTCTGTGGACTTATCTACTGCTATAGACATAGTATCAGCTTTCATCAGGTCTCCTAACAGCATTCCATACACATCTGCAGCAAGAATTTCAACCCTACGAATGTTGGAAGTATCTGACAGGGGTACGTTTTTTATAGCAGATGCCACGCTCGTTTTAATTTTATCATCATTTATCACCTCATCCACGACGGCCAGCATACAGTCCTTCACGGTTTCAGAGTCTGTGAATGGCCTTTCCTTTTTTGCCAATATCCAGGAAACATGAAGGGATACTGCGGTAGCTCTCTCTTGGGCTATGTATGACCGCACCATGGTATTACTGCTCTGGTTGTAAGATGCAATCAGACTCTGCACTTTTGCAGCCCTCTCTTGAGATCCCTCTGGAAAATTGGTGCAGAAAGTCTGGTGTTTCTCAACGTGGTGCCTCCGCAATCTTTAAGTACTGCAACGCACTCATTACAAATTAAACATATTGGTTTGGCGTTTGGATGTGGCGGTAAAATAAACAAGTATTTGTCAGTCCAGGCAGGGTTAAACTGATTTTTTCATTGTCAATTTTACGTTTCAGTTTTAAGAAAGACATATTGATAGTAATCTAGGCTACTACCGGCACGCTCTGCATTGTTTGCGTGCTGCTAGGCTACGTGGTCTGTACTACTGTATGAATCTACATAGGAATGTGCATTTTTGGCGGGAACACGGGCTGGGCCACTCGGAGATTGCTTCAGGGGCTGCATGTGGCCCACGGGCCGCCAATTGAATAGCTCTACTTTACACAGTATGCTTTATCCTTTAACTTTATTCTTCACACGGTGGTGTTTGCCAAGCAACACTATACAACTGTTCATACTTGGAGATACCTAAACAAACCACTAATACAAATACTTTTTCTGCTGTTATTTTCAAAGCACATAGAATCCACCTAGCAACCTATACCTAACCACAATAGCATGTGGGTCTAATAACTACTCAGAACATGGTGAAACTGCATAGCAATGCCTGGTAACTACCCTAAACCCTGCACAGTAACCATAAACAGCCGTATAGTAACCAACTAAAAAACATCTACTGACTATTAGTGACGTAACACACCTCTGTATAGCATCACAATGTAAACCGCTCAGATTACCTTATAATTATTCATTTTAAAAAAGTACATAAACTTTCACTAATTGCTGTGACATTGACAGTTTCTTCTTTTTTTAACAACGGCTTGGTTATCACTAGCATTGTGATTTGTGCACAAGCAAACTCCAGTCATTTTCTTCAGAAATGTAGAAATTTTCCTCAAGTCTACCCTCATGTAAAAAGAAGCACACATAAGTGAACTATTAAAAATAGTACTTATTATGGAAATGATATCATATATATATATATATATATATATATATATATATATATATATATATATTTTTTTTTTTTTTATATATCCAAAAGCATGTGCTATAATTGTAAACTGAATGTAAAGGTTTTGGACTGAACTTAGGTTAGCTTTTTTGACTGAATTAATTAGGACTAAAGTGCAATTTAATGTGTAATTCCATAATATTGTCTTTAAAATATGGTTCACCCTATGGAGTCTAAGGGTATTTTTTGGGGCCTGGAGAAGTTTTGTCATGCCCTGACATTTGTGCTTTTTTCAGTTTCTTATAAATATCTGAATGGGTAAAGTCTAATCTCACTGTAAACAGCACAAACTGGGCTATAATAATATGTAAAATGCATGTATGTACATGATTGTGTTTTTGAGAGAAAAAAATATTATGCGTGGTTAGTGAAAAACTAAAAATGTTAAAACACTTGAAAAAGGCAACAAAAAAAAAAAACCACATAGATAACATTGGTTCCCGGGACTTTTGAGAACTGGAGCTTGTAACCTAGAATTTTTCTTTCTAAATTATGTGAAAATCATCTTGTTTACTCACTTACAGAAAACAATATATTGATTTACATTTTCTAAGACACTTTTTGTTGGTAAAAGTCATATGCGAGTAGGCGTCAACTATCATGAATATCATTGTGATTTACACCTGAGAAGACTAAGGGCCGCACAATGAGCTGCATAATGAGCCTTTCAGTCATCTGTGCCACTGAGAGGGAAGAGTTACAAGAAAGAATGTGAGAACAAAATAAATCTCTATAATTTTATGTTTGTAGTTTATTTAGAATATATTTAATTATCCCACAACATAATTTAATATCCACTTGGGGGAGCAGTTAAACAGTTCAAATCAGGAACAATAAAAGCTGACTTTCAAACTAATTTTTGGCATCAATACTCTAGTCACATAATCCTTTAGAAATCATTTTTTAGCAATCTTATTTTCTACAAAAAAACATTTATTGTTGTTATTATTATCATTATTATTATTATTTTAATAATGTTGAAAAGAGCTGAGAATATTTTTTAGGTTTTTTAAGGGGAATAAATTGAAAGAACAGCATTGTTTTTACATTTGTTAGCCTACAGTTATTTATTTGTTACATTTATATTATTTACATCAAGCTTTTGAATGGTATAGTATTTTATATTGTTATTGAAACTTCATAATGTTTCACTTGATTATATATTTAGTCAGGAATTATAGTTTGGAAAAAGTCTTTGGAAAAAGTCTAACTAGTAAAATGTTTACACGTTATGTGAATACTAGTACAAGTATATAAATAAATAAAAAGAGACTTACTCATGTTTATGATCTCTGCTGAATAAAGTGCTTCATTATTTTTTTCTGAGGAAATCCATTTCTCAAATCCTAAACCACATGACATCTTTTTGGGGTGAATTATGTCTTATTCCTCTCATCGCGAAGCAAACAGTAAAATAAAAACTTGAAGAACAGTCTCGCTGCTTTTTCTTCTGTGTGGGCGTATTCAAGCTAGGGATGGGCGATACCACACTTTTAGGATTCGATACGATACCGATACTTTTTCTTGCATTTTCATCGATACCGATACCGATACCGTTCATTTCTTATTGGCAATTTTTGTCAGTAAAAATATTATTACATTTAAGACAAATCACATGACAAATACGGACCATTTATACAAAATTTATTATGGTCAATACATAAAATAAAAATTAAAATAAATAACATAAATATGAATGAAATAAATTAAATATGAACAAAAACATACACATTTTCACTTTTCTTATTTCTCAAAAAAAAGAAAAAAAAGATCAATCTTGGTAGAAAAAGCTAAAAGGAAAAAAAAAAAAAAAAAAAACCCCGAATACATCATAACAATGTTATGTTTCGAGCCTCTTTGTAGAAGTAAACATGTAACACTTCACTGAATCAAAAACATGACGTCATAAAGATCATGATAAACTAGGATTTACTTATCCTATAAACCTGCATAACAAAGACAGTTGTTCCCTGAGAAAATGAACTTGGAAAAATGAACTAGAAAACTGTCTGACACCATCACGCTTTTAGTGCATTCAAGATATGTCGTCACACTTTACTGAAGTTTCAGATTGCTGTTCAGAAAAAGTATCATATTCACATTTTTTGCTTTAAGACGATTACGCCTCTGGCTGATTATTTCTCCGGCCTTAGACGGCTTTTTGTGCTTGCTCGTACAGTTTGGGAATTTCACCTGTCATCATGGATTTCCGACAAGGGATCTGGTATCGGGGATCCACCACCTTCATAAAATGCCGGAAACCTTGATCCTCTACCATTGAAATGGGTTGTAAGTCCTTCACAATCATTTTGGCCAGGCCCATTGTGATAGCACGTGCTCTTTGAGACTCACCTGAAAAGGATAAAGTTTTCACGTCACTTTCCAATTAACTGTCATATCTGAAGCTGCAGAAGTTTGTGATATATAATTAATGAAATATGAAATTATGGTTTTCAAATGTAAGAAATCATGTTACAGATTAAAACCAATATCCCAACATCATAGTTTTTAATATTTTCTTTTCAATGGAAAAAATAAAACTGTCATGCAAAGATGAAAAATCCCCCAAATTGTATCTCATATTTTCTTATCTTGTTTTAATACTCTGAGCCAGCAATTTTCAACTTCTGTAAATTCCCCTTTAAGGTGTGGAAATTATTTGAATTTCAGATAATTATTTAAACAAAATATTCAGTAAACATTACTAAAAACCAAGACCTAGGCTAATCAACAACTAGACAGTAACGTTACTGGATATACTTATCCCCTTCACCTGAAGTGTCTGTTAAAATTAGATTGTGATTGTAATATTTATAGACTTTATCACTCCACTGTCAAGTCTGTACCTGGATACACTTGGCTATTTTGCAGACTCTCGTGCAGGGTCTTCTGCCGGACTGCGGGTGGTGCAGGAGACTGGACTTTCACAGCAGCCTCTGCCTGTCTTTTTTCAAGCTCACTGTGGGTCTCGGGGTGCGTCGTCTTTAGATGTTTGAATAAATTGCTTGTGTTGCTGCTGTGGGAAACTTTTTTATCACACACTTGGCACCTTGCCGTGAGTTTATTGACTGGTGAAAAATAACACCACACCACGCTTCGTTTTTTGTCTGCCATATTATATGCTTCTTAGTTCAACTTCTTTCCCTCCGACTCCCGCTTTCGTGCTGGGCTGGTGGCCTTGGCTGGCTCAGCTGTGTGTGTGTGTGTGTGTGTCGTTGTCGGCTGTGACGCTCAACAATGACGCTCGCTCATTCGCTCGTCTCCTGTCACGTGACATGGACCAGCTCAATACGCCGCCACTGGTACAGCCAGGGGTGTCCCGGCACATAGTAATTTAAGGAAGTAATCTAAAACAGCTGAAAGTGATACATATTACAATTAGTGATACAATTATAATTTTTTAGTTTATATCGATATTTTTTTAAGGAAATCGATGCCAAATGAGTAGCGCGAGGATATCGATCTATCGATACTACAGGATCGATACGCCCATCCCTAATTCAAGCCGTGCGCTTCAGTTTGAATCTGAATAGTGCGTTCAGCGCGGGGGCGTGGTCACATTAGATATAATGAAGGGAGACGTGAAAAACAGACATCGCGTTGTTTTCATATGGATTACTTTATCACAGAATATCTGTTTTCATCGGCACTTGTTTAGTTTTAAAGCAGACATGTCAAGCTTTCTATAGATATCTCTCTCATGTCTCTTCGTTGAGTATTTACGGAGTTACAGTTCATTTTAATGACGTGTTTGTAAATAAAGATCAGCGCAGACAAAGGCTGCAGACAGCACACCTTGTTTGTTATCTTTATTTTATAAGTGCACAAAGTTTTGTTGTTATTATGTCTGTATCCAAAAAAAAGTAGACCCTTTACAGATTCGATTGATGTATTGCTCTTATCTGTACTATTAAAACTGAAAGTGTAATTTAAGTTCTTTTCGGGGTTATCAGGAGAAAATGACTCAAAACGCGTATCCACGTTAATCGACTTCAGAGGGTTAAAGTGTACTGTCGAATTTACTGACAAGCATTTATGGTAAACGTCCCAAGGTTACGAATGTAACCCTAGTTCCTCGAAGGAATGAGATGCTGTATTGAACACTTTGGGAAATGCCTTTGGCAAGATCGACTCTGAATATCGTGTGCAATCTGTCCAATGGAAGGGTGTGACATCACGGGCGGGGTGACGTAGCGACCAAGAAGCTATAAAGTCACATGCCGCACAGCTGGCTTCAGCTTCGAATAGGAAAGCAAGCGATGACCCCTGCCAGGAGTATGGTGATACGATGCAGTGTCGCGTTCCTTCGAGAACATAGGGTTACATTTCATAACCTTGGGACATTCCTCTTCAGGAACTCGAGCTGCGTCGAATGCTTTTGGGAACGGTGTGCCCATGCTGCCAGACTTCCAAACTAGTGTGTATCTGAAGAGCACAGCTAAGGTGAGAGGACAGAAGAGCCAGGGGCCGCTCGCATATCTAGATTGTAGAATCTGACAAATGTAGAGGGCGTGGACCATCCCGCAGCATTGCAGATGTCCAAGAGGGACACACCTGCTAAGAAGGCCTTAGAGGCCGCCATACCCCGAGTAGCGTGAGCCCTGACTCCCAAAGGAAGGGGAAGCCCAGAGGACTCATAGGATACATTGATAGCCTCGACTATCCAACGACTTAGGGTCTGCTTAGAGGCAGGAAAACCCTTTTTAGGAGGACCGTAGCAAACAAGCAGTTGGTCTGACTTTCTCCACAGGGCAGCTCTGTGGACGTATGCATCCAGCACTCGAACTGGACACATACAATTTAGCTTTTCATTGTCTGGCTCCCGAAATGGAGGAGGGAAGAAGGCCTGCAGTACTATGGGTTGTGGTGTGACAGAGGGAACTTTAGGAACATAACCCGCTAGAGGGTACAAATATGCTTTGGCCATACCAGGGGCAAAGTCTAAGTAGGTAGGAGCCACCGAGAGGGCCTGGAGATCTCCAACTCTCTGTAGAGAGGTGATAGCCAGTAACAGGGCAGTCTTAAGAGTCAGATGTCTATCTGAGATTTCATGTATTGGCTCAAATGGAGCTTTACAAAGAGCCTCTAAAACAACAATCAAGTCCCAGGAGGGAACACGGGAGCGTACTGGAGGCCTCAGCCTCAGCGCACCACGGAGGAAACGTGTAACTAGGGGGTGTCTACCCACTGACTGACCATTGAAAGGGACATGGTAAGCAGCAATGGCCGCCACGTACACCTTTAAGGTGGAGTGAGTTAACCCCGCAGAGAGCCTAGCTTGGAGAAACTCAAGAACTGTACCAACTGTGCAGTTAACAGGGTCAAGCTGGCGGTCTCTGCACCATGAGGTGAAGAGTTTCCACGTCAGGGCGTACAGTTTCCTTGTAAAGGGAGCTCTGGATTGAAGGAGGGTCTCAACAACCTCGGCTGAGAGACCGGATGCTATGAACTGTGTCCCCTCAGGGGCCACACCCACAACTCCGGGTGAGGGTGAATTATTTTGCCCTGCACCTGAGAGAGTAGATCTGTCCTGATTGGACTCTCCCATGGAGAGCCATCAAGGAGAGCGATCAGATCTGCGAACCATACTTGGCCCGGCCAGAACGGGGCTACTACCAATAGACGGACCCCGTCCTGGCAGACTCTCGCCAGAACTCCCAGGAGCAGAGCGATGGGGGAAAAGGCATACAGACGAAGCCTTGGCCAGGTCTGTACCATAGCTTCCAGTCCCAGAGAAGCTGGATGAACAAGAGAGAACAAGAGGGGACATTGCGATGTCTCCTGAGTCGCAAATAAGTCCACCTGGGTTTTGCCAAATTTTTCAATACCTGCTCCACCACCTTGGGTAAGGCATCCATTCCCCGGGCCTCGGCCCCTGTCTCGACAGCATGTCTGCTCCCACATTCAATATCCCAGGAATATATACTGCTCTTAACAAGAGAAGTTTGGCCTGGGACCACAGGAGGATCTGGTGTGCGAACTTGTACAAGGGGCGCGAACACAGACCTCCCTGATGATTGATATAAGAGACCACCGATGTGTTGTCGGTGCGCACCAACACATGGTGACCTCTCAGGTCTGGGAGGAAAAATTTTAAATATTATCTGTGCAATCAAGTCGACGATATCGCTGGAAACTAAGTAACTAAGCAAGTCAACTAAGCAAGCTAAGCAAGCCAGAGGCGACAGCGGCAAGGAACCAAAACTCCATCGGTGACATACTCAGAAGTCATACTTCCTGGTTCTAGTAAGAACTCTAGCTGTCGCATTTTGTACTAGCTGGAGTTTGTTTATTAAGCATTTAGAACAACCACCAAATAAATCATTACAATAATCTAACCTTGAGGTTATGAACACATAAATCAACATCTCTGCATTTGACATTGAGAGCACAGGTCGTAATTTAGATATATTTTATGCTAGAAATGTGGCTTTCAAAGGAAAGATTGCTCTCAAATAGCACACCTAGGTTCCTAACTTTTTAGAATTTAGCAGTAAGAAATTGGTCCTCATTCAGTTTTTTTTTTTAGTTTTTTTTATTGACTATGAATTCCTTTAATTCTTTTAACTGGTTTGTTTCTCCGGGCTACAAATAAATAGTGAAAGCTAACACCATGCTTCCTGATGATATATCCCAAGGGTACCATGTAAAGAGTGAGAAGTAACGGCCCTAGTACTGAGCGTTGAGGTACTCCATACTGCACTTGAGATTGATATGATACCTCTTCATGATGGCGGTCAGATAAGTACGAATTGAACCATGACAATGCACTTCCATTAATGCCAACAAAGTTTTCTGGTCTATTCAAGAGAATGTTGTGGTCAATAGTTTTGAATGCAGCACCAAGATCCAATAGCACTAATAGAGAGATACAACCACGATCAGATGATTAAGCACATGTCATTTGTAACTCTAAGGAGAGCAGTCTCATGATAAGGTCTAAATCCTGACTGGAAATCCTCACAAGTAGCATTTTTCTATATGAAGGAATAGAATTTTGAGGATACTGCTTTTTCTAGTATCTTGGACAGAAAAGGAAGATTGAAGATCGGTCTGTAAATAAAAAGTTATTTGGGGCCTAGTTGTGTTTTTTGATGAAATCCTTAATAACAACCACTTTGAAGTTTTTGTGGACATCTTAATGACAATTACAAATTAATAATAGCCAGAAGAGGAACTATGACTTTTTGGAAGCCCCTCTTTTAGGAACTTAGATGAAATAGGGTCTAACATACCTGTTGTTGGATTAGATGATTTAACAAGTTTATACAATTCTTCCTGTCCTGTAAAGTTGAGAATGAGTGGAACTGTTCCTCTGGGGGTCTATAGTGCACTGTCTGATACGATACTGTAGCTGATTATAGGTGAATGTTACAATTTTATCTTTAATAGTATCGGTCTTGGAAGTAAAGTAGTTCATAAAGTCATTACTGCTGTGTATTTGGGAAATGTCAATACCTGGTTTATTTTTTGTTAATCTAGCCACTGTACTGAAATAAATACCTGGGATTACGATTGTTTACTTCTAAAAGATAAGAGAAGTAATCAGATCTTGCCGTTTTTAATGCTTTTCTGTGGGATAGGGTACTTTCCCACCAAGCAATATGAAATACCCCTAGTTTTGTTTTCCTCCATCTCTGCTCCATTTTCTGGGCTGCTCTCGTAAGGGGGAGAGTGTGTTCATTATACCACGGTGTCAGACTGTTTTCCTTAAACTTCCTTAAGTGTAAGGAGCAACCAAATCTAAAATGCTAGAAAAGAGAGCGCCCATAGTTTCTGTTACATCATCAGCTTGAGTTTTTGGATGTGCTAATGAATTTAGATAAATCAGGAAGATTAGCTACGATGCAGTCTTATGTGGTAGAAGTGATGGTTTTACCATACTTGTACCAAGGAGTAGAATTTACAGTTTTAGCTATATGAAGTTTGCTCAAGACTAGATAATGATCTGAGATATCATCGCTTTGCTGCAGTATTTCGACATGTGACATGTGACAGTATTAAATCTACAGTATGATTTAGACAATGAGTAGGTCCTGAGACATGTTGTCTAACCCCAATAGAGTTCAGAATGTCTACGAATGCTGATCCCAGTGCATCTTTTTCATTAACAACATAGATATTAAAATCACCAAAAATTAAAACTTTATCTGCAAGCCAGCACTAACTCGAATATAAAACCAGCAAATTCTTTAATAAATTCTGTATTTATAAGGACAGTGTGAGGAGATCCCTCAGCAGGATCAATGCACGCAAAGCTCCAGGTCCTGACCACATTCCTATGCGTGTACTGAGAGACTGTGCAGTGGAACTCACAGATGTCTTCACAGACATTTTCAACATCTCACTATGTCAGGCTGTTGTCTCACATGCTTCACAGCTACCACCATCATTCCAGTCCCCAAGAAGCCGTCTCCATCCTGCTTCAATGACTACCATCCAGTTGCCCTTAACCTTTTCAGTGAGTTTAAAATATTCTAGCGGTCCTCCCAAAGTAAGTTTTTGTAATGCGACCATTATTTTAGAACGTTCCCCTTACTGTTTCCATGGGGACGCGTCAGGCTTGTCACGTGACACACTGCGTCTACAATAACACTGTATAACAGATGGAACACTTTTATTTAGTTTTTCCTATCGATATTATCGATCAATCTTATCAGATTAACTTTGATCGTTCACTTTTATTTTATTTCCGTGAGTGCAGTACACCTGCAAAGCGTTAGCACTCGTTAGCTTGTCATTAGCGTCTTCATTCGAACCTATCGCTGTTTTCTTTTCTCCTCTCCCTCGCTCCAGTTTTTCACAAGTTCATCAAACAACCGCAGTAAGAAGTTTCATCAAGCACGGTGAGTAATGGCTTGTCCTATCATTGTTTCTTGCACCTCTTGCCACATGTACAGTTTATCTATCTCTGTCGCTGATGAGGGATTCACATGTGATAAATGCAGGGAAATAGTTAGGCTGACAGAGAAGATTTCAGAATTAGAGACACGCATCCAAACTTTAATTGAGGATAGTAAAAATGTTAGGGCTCTAGATACGGCTTTGGATGCGTCTAGCTCAGGGATTCCTGTACATTGTTCGGTTCCGGAAACAGAGCCCCAGCAGCAGGGCAACTGGGTGACGGTGAGGCAGCGTAGTCGTGGGTCAAAACACCGCTCTTCTGTTCCGATCAAAACATTAAACAGGTTCTCCCCACTCAGTGATGCACCCACTGAGAAACCTGATGAAAGTGCTCTAGTTATTGGTGATTCTATTGTACGGAACGTGAATATAGAGACACCAGCCACCATAGTCAAATGTTTACCGGGAGCCAGAGCGCCTGACATCTTGGCAAATTTAAAAGTGCTGGCTAATGCTAAACGTAAATACAGTAAGATTGTTATTCATGCCGGCGCTAATGATGTTCGACTTCGCCAGTCGGAGATCACTAAAAATAACATTAAAGAGGTGTGTGAACTTGCAAGCACGATGTCAGACACTGTAATATGCTCTGGTCCCCTCCCTGCTTACCGTGGTGATGAGATGCATAGCAGATTGTCATCACTCAATGGCTGGATGTCTAAGTGGTGCCCACAGAATAACATAGGTTTCATAGACAATTGGACGAGCTTTTGGGGCAGACCTGACCTGTTTAAAAGAGATGGTCTTCATCCCTCCTGGGGTGGCGCCACTCTTCTCTCTAGAAATATGGCAAATAGTCTTAGTGTTTATACTTGACTAACTGGGGCCCAGGTCAGGAAGCAGACAGACTGGCTAAACCGACCGTCTGCTAGCTGCCTCCCGTCACAGAGGTCAGTTAATTCTCAGCACATAGAGACTTTTTCACCTAGATATCACACTATAGAGACTGTGTCTGTTCCCCGAACTAGAAAAAACAAAAAACGTCCAAACCAGGTTAAGATTAACAATTTAATTGAGGTTCAACAAATAAAAAACAGAAGCAATATGGATAAACAAATGATAAAGCTTGGCTTATTGAATATCAGATCCCTTTCTACGAAAACACTTTTTGTAAATAATATGATCACTGATCATAATATAGATGTACTCTGTTTGACAGAAACCTGGCTAAAACCTGATGATTACATTATTTTAAATGAGTCCACCCCCTAAGATTACTGTTATAAACATGAGCCGCGTCTAAAAGGCAAAGGTGGAGGTGTTGCTTCAATTTATAACAACGTTTTCAGGATTTCTCAGAGGGCAGGCTACAAGTATAACTCGTTTGAAGTAATGGTACTTCATATAACATTATCCAAAGAAACAAATGTTAATGATAAATCCTCTGTTATGTTTGTACTGGCTACTGTATACAGGCCACCAGGGCACCATACAGACTTTATTAAAGAGTTTGGTGATTTTACATCTGAGTTAGTTCTGGCTGCAGATAAAGTTTTAATAGTTGGTGATTTTAATATCCATGTTGATAATGAAAACGATGCATTGGGATCAGCATTTATAGACATTCTGAACTCTATTGGTGTTAGACAACACGTTTCAGGACCTACTCATTGTCGAAATCATACTCTAGATTTAATACTGTCACATGGAATTGATGTTGATGGTGTTGAAATTATTCAGCCAAGTGATGATATCTCAGATCATTATTTAGTTCTTTGCAAAATTCATATAGCCAAAATTGTAAATTCTACTTCTTGTTACAAGTATGGAAGAACCATCATTTCTAACACAAAAGATTGCTTTTTAAGTTATCTTCCTGATGTATCCAAATTCCTTAGCATATCCAAAACCTCAGAACAACTTGATGATGTAACAGAAACTATGGACTCTCTCTTTTCTAGCACTTTAAATAAAGTTGCTCCTTTACGCTTAAGGAAGGTTAAGGAAAACAGTTTGACACCATGGTATAATGAGCATACTCGCACCCTAAAGAGAGCAGCCCGAAAAATGGAGCGCAGCTGGAGGAAAACAAAACTAGAGGTATTTCGTATTGCTTGGCGGGAAAGTAACATATCCTACAGAAAAGCATTAAAAACTGCTAGATCCGATTACTTTTCTTCTCTTTTAGAAGAAAACAAACATAACCCCAGGTATTTATTCAATACAGTGGCTAAATTAACGAAAAATAAAGCCTCAACAAGTGTTGACATTTCCCAACACCACAGCAGTAATGAGTTTATGAACTACTTTACTTCTAAAATCGATACTATTAGAGATAAAATTGCAACCATTCAGCCGTCAGCTACAGTATCACATCAGACAGTGCACTATAGACCCCCTGAGGAACAGTTCCACTCATTCTCTACCATTGGAGAGGAAGAATTGTATAAACTTGTTAAATCATCTAAACCAACAACATGTATGTTAGACCCTATACCATCTAAGCTCCTGAAAGAGGTGCTTCCAGAAGTCATAGATCCTCTTCTGACTATTATTAATTCCTCATTGTCATTAGGACATGTCCCCAAAACCTTCAAACTGGCTGTTATTAAGCCTCTCATCAAAAAACCACAACTTGACCCCAAAGAACTAGTTAATTATAGACCAATCTCGAATCTCCCTTTTCTGTCCAAGATACTAGAAAAGGTGGTATCCACACAATTATATTCCTTCTTAGAGAAAAATGGTATATGTGAGGATTTCCAGTCAGGATTTAGACCGTATCATAGTACTGAGACTGCTCTTCTTAGAGTTACAAATGATCTGCTCTTATCATCTGATCGTGGGTGTATCTCTCTATTAGTTTTATTGGACCTTAGTGCTGCGTTTGACACAATTGACCACAACATTCTTTTGCATAGACTTGAATACTTTGTTGGCATCAGTGGAAGTGCATTAGCATGGTTTAAATCGTACTTATATGACCGCCATCAGTTCGTAGCAGTGAATGAAGATGTATCCTATCGATCACAAGTGCAGTATGGAGTACCTCAAGGCTCAGTACTAGGGCCGCTACTCTTCACGCTTTATATGTTACCCTTGGGAGATATCATCAGGAAACATGGTGTTAGCTTTCACTGTTATGCTGATGATACTCAGCTCTATATTTCTTCGCAGCCCGGTGAAACACACCAATTTGAAAAACTAATGGATTGCATAGTCGATATAAAAAACTGGATGACGAGTAATTTCTTACTGCTAAATTCTGAAAAAACAGAGGTGTTAATTATAGGACCTAAAAACTCTGCTTGTAATAACCTAGAACATTGTCTAAGACTTGATGGTTGCTCTGTCAATTCTTCGTCATCAGTTAGGAACCTAGGTGTGCTACTTGATCGCAATCTTTCCTTAGAAAGCCACGTTTCTAGCATTTGTAAAACTGCATTTTTCCATCTCAAAAATATATCTAAATTACGGCCTATGCTCTCAATGTCAAATGCAGAAATGTTAATCCATGCATTTATGACCTCAAGGTTAGATTATTGTAATGCTTTATTGGGTGGTTGTTCTGCACGCTTAGTAAACAAACTACAGCTAGTCCAAAATGCAGCAGCAAGAGTTCTTACTAGAACCAGGAAGTATGACCATATTAGTCCGGTCCTGTCAACACTGCACTGGCTCCCTATCAAGCATCGCATAGATTTTAAAATATTGCTTATTACTTATAAAGCCCTGAATGGTTTAGCACCTCAGTATTTGAATGAGCTCCTTTTACATTATAATCCTCTACGTCCGCTACGTTCTCAAAACTCAGGCAATTTGATAATACCTAGAATATCAAAATCAACTGCAGGCGGCAGATCCTTTTCCTATTTGGCGCCCAAACTCTGGAATAACCTACCTAACATTGTTCGGGAGGCAGACACACTCTTGCAGTTTAAATCTAGATTAAAGACCCATCTCTTTAACCTGGCATACACATAACATACTAATATGCTTTTATTATCCAAATCCGTTAAAGGATTTTTAGGCTGCATTAATTAGGTAAACCGGAACCGGAAACACTTCCCATAACAACCTATGTACTTGCTACATCATTAGAAGAATGGCATCTACGCTAATATTTGTCTGTTTCTCTCTTGTTCCGAGGTCACCGTGGCCACCAGATCCAGTCTGTGTCCAGATCAGAGGGTCACTGCAGTCACCCGGATCCAGTACGTATCCAGACCAGATGCTGGATCAGCATCTAGAAAGGACCTCTACATCCCTGAAAGACAGCGGAGACCAGGACAACTAGAGCCCCAGATACAGATCCCCTGTAAAGACCTTGTCTCAGAGGAGCACCAGGACAAGACCACAGGAAACAGATGATTCTTCTGCACAATCTGACTTTGCTGCAGCCTGGAATTGAACTACTGGTTTCGTCTGGTCAGAGGAGAACTGGCCCCCCAACTGAGCCTGGTTTCTCCCAAGGTTTTTTTCTCCATTCTGTCACCGATGGAGTTTCGGTTCCTTGCCGCTGTCGCCTCTGGCTTGCTTAGTTGGGGACACTTCATCTACAGCGATATCGTTGACTTGATTGCAAATAAATGGACAGACACTATTTAACTGAACAGAGATGACATAACTGAATCCAATGATGAACTGCCTTTAACTATCATCTTTGCATTATTGACACTGTTTTCCTAATGAATGTTGTTCAGTTGCTTTGACGCAATGTATTTTGTTTAAAGCGCTATATAAATAAAGGTGACAAAGATGGCCACCGCCGTGTTTGTTTGCGCTGCAGTGAAGAGAGTCCTGTCAGTCGGATTTACAGCACGTGAATTCATCAATCTCTCCCGAAATACAAGTAATAAGTGGCGGGTAAACTGGGTGAAGAATAGAGTGAACTTCATAGTTACTTACACCATGTGTATCTGATATGTATAAAACACTTCTGCAAATTAAATTTGAATGGATTGTTATTGTTGCATCCATAGACATATGTGTGTATTTTTCAAAGTATAAATGTATTGTTTTACTAGTTTTTTATTTTATTTAAATGTCTGAAAACTAAAAAATATACATTATTTGTGATAATATGACAAGAGCAGTGCACGTCTTTCTCTGGCTCAGCGCCAGCCAATGCGCGAAACCACAGTTTGAATTTGGCAGTTATGCGACATCACCGAACGTTCTAAATCCCATATGTGGGACCATACTCACAGGGTTACCATGTGAAAAATCCCATATGTGAGGCTGTACCATTCACTACCGTTCACACTCATGAAGTGCTTTAAACGGCAATATATATATATAGCAAGATTGTTTTCAGTTTTAACTATTTCTTCCATTTTGTATTTTTAGGTAACAATAAGAATGCTTCGTCCGGTACTTAGTGTCTTTCATTCCAACATAAGAAAACATTTCTGGAATATGCATCTGAAACAGAATGTACAGTATTTACACAGTTTGTGTATCTCAGACTGGACATGGATGCATTTAAACTGCAGATACAGATGTATAAATAAGCCTAATGTTTTGTTTTTAACATAAAACGTTGAATACTGGTATTTGAAATAATTTAAAACATGAACAAAAAAAGTTGAAATGTGAAATTAAAATCGCCAGTAGGTGACAGCAAGTTAATGTTAATGAGTAAGTCACTGAGATTCAACCGATTGGTTCAAACAACTGATTCATTCAGAAACAAAGAATTTGACTGTGTTAATGAGTGGATCACGGAATCATTTAAATTTAAATTAAAAAGCTGATTCATTCAATAAGTGAACATCGTCCATTGCTAAGAGACGCAAAACAGTGCTGTGATCTGTTTGTAACTATTACTAATAAATGGCTAGTATAGCAAATACGTGTTAATGTGTGGTTAAACTTGTTTGCCTTTTTTTATGTAGAAGGGTAAACCCATGTTTCATTTTCATAAAAGTACATCTGTAATTAAAACATTATATAACTGAGTGGATAAATGAACGTGAATATTCTTACCTGAAGCTGATATTACAATAGCCAGTATTAACAGTTTACATGATCTGGCTCTTGATTTTATTATTTTTATTTTTGTATTATTATTATTTCTTTGCCGGGAAGCAAATATATCAAACATGTGGGCTGTAAGAGCATCTACGGTTATTCACGTTGGCCAAAACACACAAGGAAACGCGTTGTGAAATAAAATATCGCCGGCAATCGCAGAAATTCGCATTCGGACGGGATTAGTTTTTCAGAGGATCAATCAGTTTGCTAAAAACAGTAGGTAATTTGCTCTGGAATTATCACAGAGATTGTGTGAGAAAAACACAGACATGGCGGACGGGATTAAAATCACCAAGTACATCTGTGAAACACAGATTTCTCTAATGACACCCTTTAAAACTAGTCCCGTCCGAATAGGGCTTAGGCATACATTAAATTATATGAATATAAAAAGCATACAGAAGCATTGTTGCTGTCTACAATTTATATGCCTGAAATATTGAGTTTTAATAGACTAATAAATCAATGTGCGTGCACTCTATGTGTGATTTGGTGATATAGCCTACTTGATAACGTCAGATTGCACATCATTACAACAACACTTACCATATTATCACAGACAATCGCACACCCCTGACTCCACTTGAGTGGGAAATAAAATCATATGTGATTGTGCACGGCACACACTTGATTGCTAGTGAGGTGTTTTTTAGGAGTCTAACTTGCAAGCGCCAGACCACTGATTCGTCAAACATGCTTTCCTGCAGTCTGTGTTCTTCTGACTATTTTGTAGTAAGTAACGAATATACTTAGGGGAAATGTATCATTTTAATTAGAAAATTTTGTGGACTATAAGTAAAACTTAGCTGAAATATAAAAACTCAAGTAAAGTACAGATACTCCCAAAAAATACGGAGTATTTGTTTGGTTTTATTTAATTCATTTTGTACTATCTGCAAGAACAGTGTTTATTTTTAGGTGTTTTATTTTTATTTTTATTTTTTAGTTCCAATACTCACTGTTAGAAACCATACCATGATTTTCACCTCAATAAACTCCTAATTTGCTGCTTAGTTATAGTTAGTAAGGTAGCGGTTAAGTTTAGATATAGGGATGTATAATATGGCCATGGTGATTATGTGCTTTATAACAACACTTGTACTCTTTTTGCCACTGTTGAGAGACTGACAAACCCCCCAAGTCAGATTCCCAGTGAAATACAATCAGACAGCAAATGTAATGAGTTTGCTTTATTCTTCTCTGAGAAGATCATCAATATCAGGAAGGCTATAAGCACATGCTCAAGTAATGCAGAAGTCAGACAGATTCAGCCGCAATATCAAAAAGATACTATGTCTATTTTTAAGGAAATTGATAGCAACATCTCTGAATGTGAGCTCCCACATACT
Source organism: Carassius carassius (assembly GCF_963082965.1). Lineage (NCBI taxonomy): Eukaryota > Metazoa > Chordata > Actinopteri > Cypriniformes > Cyprinidae > Carassius > Carassius carassius. The sequence continues at coordinate 17,616,152 of NC_081776.1, read as the reverse complement.
GTGGTTGTCAGGTAACCTTTCAGTACACACGCTAAGCCTGTGTACTTTCTCAAAACCACATGGTGGTCAGTGTGCACGTTAACGCTTTGTCCAGTACTACATACTGTTTTGAGACGCACTGTGAGAGCAGACATCCTGCTGAGGCAGGGGCTGAGGCTCGGGGAATGGCGCCTTCGCACCAAGGTGTTGAAGCAGAGTTGGAGAGGTTGGCCAGACTTGGGTGGATCGGTTTTGCGGCTCGAGAGAGCATCACACTATCCCCTCTGGCTTCCTCTGACTTATCCAGCTCCATTGGGGGCTGGACGCCATGGTGTGGGCGTGGCCGAGGCTTCATCTCTACGTTCCGTCTTCCAATTGCTCTGCTCCCGGGCCATCCCATTTACGAGCTGCTCTATCAGAGTTCCACGAGAGCCCCTCCTTAGAACAGTATTTGTAAATCCATGTTATGGTAAGTGTGCACTTGAGTACTCTGCGTTCTTTCTAAAATCCTATATGGTAAGGGCTTCGCGCGGCTGCTTCGTGCCCTTTCTTGAGTCGGTTAAAGGCCAGTTCATCTTGGGCACCACTCCACCCAGGTATCCTCTGATACCTATCTAGAACAGGGCGCCGCTACTAGAGTACTGTTGGGACAGCTCTTTCGGCAAGTTTTTGCGAAAGCTAGCAGTAGCCCCTGTGTGACAGGCAAGACTTGGTAGAAGAAAGTGCTAGGTTCTTAGCCGTATCCCTTTAAAGGAATCTTTTGTGATTCCAAGCCTTCAGCTCTACCACGGGCCAGGACCCTACAGGTAAGTTGGGTATGTAGCTTAGGCCTTTGGCCGTAAGGGATAATGTCATAGACAGCCGTCGAACCATCCCAGGAACGACTCCTGGTGAAGTGGTAGAGTTGGTACTTAGTGTTTGCCATGATTCTGGTCTGCACTCCCCTCAGCATGGCGGCGTGGGTATACTGTTCCCCATAGCGTCCCCTCAGAGGACGCAGTTCCAAGTTCCCTTGACAGGGAACGTCTCAGGTTACGAATGTAACCATGGTTCCCTGAGAGGGAACGAGACACTGCGTCCTCTAGCTCCCTGCCATGCTTTGGACGCAAGCTTCACGAAGAAGATAAGTGACGGGTCCTACGGGCGCGTATTTATAGTCGCGCTGGTAGTGACGTCAGAGGCTGTCGCCTGCCAACACGTTGGCGTTTTTCAAAGTATGCTTCAGACACGGGTCACGACGAGATGTTCCCCATAGTGTCCCCTCAGAAGACGCAGTGTCTCGTTCCCTCTCAGGGAACCATGGTTACATTCGTAACCTGAGACGTTTTTAATCAGCTGAACAAAAACTCAAATGGATACCTGGATAATTTTCAATCTGGTTTCCGACCGCATCACAGCACAGAGACAGCACTCATTAAGATAATAAAGATATTTGCTTAAATTCTGACTCTGGCAAAATATCGGTGCTGGTATTGCTAGATCTCAGTGCTGCGTTTGACACTGTCGATCATGAATAACATACAACTAGAAAGACTGAAAAAATGGGTCAGGCTTTCTGGGATGGTACTCAAATGGTTCAGGTCATATTTAGAAGGGAGAGGTTATTATGTGAGTCCAGGAGAGCATAAGTCTAAGTGGACGCCCATGACGTGTGGAGTCCCACAAGGCTCAATTCTTGCACCGCTCTTGTTTAGCCTGTATATGCTCCCACTAAGTCAAATAATGAGAAAGAATCAAATTGCCTATCACATCTATGCTGATGATACCCAGATTTACCTAGCCTTATCTCCAAATGACTACAGCCCCATTGACTCCATCTGCCAAGGCATTGATGAAATTAATAGTTGGATGTGCCATAACATTCTTCAGTTAAACAAGGAAAAAACTGAAGTCATTGCATTGGAAACAAAGATGAAGTTTTCAAGTTGAATGCATACCTTGACTCTAGTGGTCAAACAACTAAAAATCAAGTCAGGAATCTTAGTGTGATTCTGGAGACAGACCTTAGTTTCAGTAGTCATGTCCAAGCAGTAACTAAATCTTTATCACCAGCAGGGTGGACTATTGTAATGGTCTTCTCACAGGCCTTCACAAGAAGACCATTAGACAGCTGCAGCTCATCCAGAACACTGCTGCCAGGATTCTGACTAGAACCAGAAAATATGAACATATCACACCAGTCCTCAGGTCCTTACACTGTCTTCCAGTTACATTTAGGATTGATTTTAAAGTACTTTTACTTGTTTATAAATCACTCAATGACCTAGGACCGAAATATATTGCAGATATGTTCACTGAAAATAAAACTAAAAGACCACTCAGATCATTAGGATCGAGTCAGAAATAACAAGGGTTCTCACACAACAAGGGGAGTCCGCCTTTAGTTACTATGCCACCCGCAGTTGGAATCAGCTTCCAGAAGAGATCAGATGTGCTAAAACATTTGTCACATTTAAATCCAGACTCAAAACTCATCAGTTTAGGTGTGCATTTATTGAATGAGCACTGTGCGATGCCCGAACTGATTGCACTGTATTTTACATATTCATTTTATTTTATGTCAAATCATTTTATATTTTTAAATGTTTTCAATTCATTTTAAATAAGTATTCTTTTTTAAATCATTTTCAAAGTTTTTATATTGCTTGTTTTATTTTTGAAATAAATTTTCTTCATGATTCTTACTTTATTTTATGTAAAGCACTTTGAATTACCATTGTGTACGAAGTGTGCTATATAAATAAACTTGCCTTGCCTTTATAAGAACCAATAAACAGCCAGTATGTCAATAATAGGCATGCTAATAAGCAACTAGTTAATAGCGAGAATTGGTGCCTATACTAAAGTGTTGCCATTTTTTAATACACATTTAAGCTTTAAAGCAAACTACAAGTGCATTCAATATAAATAAATGCACTTTTTTCCCACAAGGGTTTTCCAAAACTTCACCCATTCTATGGCAAGCCGTTGTAATATTTAATCTATAAACTGCACTAGTATCTAATTTAATGCTACTAGTACTTATTTTTTAGATACTAGTATCTTTCCCATCAAGTACTAGTACTTATTCAATAACTACTAGTGCTTATTTTTAGGTACTAGTGCTTATTCTTTAGCTACTAGTGTCTTTTGTAAAGTTACTAGTACTTATTCATTAGATATTAGTACTTAATCATTAGATACTAGTACTTATTTATTAGATACTAGTATGTATTTATGAGATACTACTACTTATTCATTAGATACTAGTACTTAATTCAGTCTTGACTAATAACTTATATATTGTTATTAGTAACAAATGAGCACTGTGCACCAGTGTGCCCTGTACAGGACATTAATGTAAAAACATTCAGTGTTTGTAGCACCAGTGTGCCCTGTACAGAATATTAATGTAAAAACAGTCAGTGTAGCAAAAATTAATGTAAAAACATTCAGTGTCTGCAGCACCAGTGTCCCCTATACAGGACATAAATATGTTTGTAGCACCAGTGTGCTATGTACAGAATATTGATGTAACAAACATTCAGTGTCTGAAGCACCAGTGCTACATGCAAAAAAAAAAAAACATACAGTAGGTAGACATCGAAAACGCCTCTTTTACCGCCACACGTACCACCGCCGCGGTGGTGTAAAGTGCATTTGCAGCTTTTGACCGCTAAGTGGCGCTTTAACCACAAGTTATTAAACAAGCGCATCAAAGCACATTTTCGCAAATAGACGTCAGTTTTGCCTTGCTGATGTGTTACATTTGATGGCTTCAGTCACGGAAAATGAAAGAAAAATACTATAGTTAAAATATTTAAAATATTTTATATATTTAATATGTAACATTCACAGATGAAAGTTTGGTACTTCTGGAGTTATGTGCATTTCTTAGAACAAATTCAAGCAGGATAAATGTCAAACCTGTGCCTGAGCCTATGCTTATATTTTCTTTAAGCTACATGGTATTAAACCATATTTTAGATTTGATACATTTAAAAGGTGTGCAGTATTATTTATATTATATGAATTATGTGTTATATTATTCAAAATAAATTAAAGTTTAATTTGCATTGGAACATTACAAGTGGTAGCCTATTTTAGAGGGGTAGGCTACATGCATGCAATGTTAATATTTTCATATATTATGCCTATATTTTAATTTATATTTTAAAATTCCTTTAATAAAACAACATGCATTTTTGTTATTCGTAACCTGTCCTTTATTTTGACAGATAACTTCTTGGGAAAAAAACATTTGTCTGTAAACTGATTGAAATTGTTGCATGTTTAAACATGAAGCACTGTATAATCTCGTTCACATTATGCCTAATTAGCCTAAAACAAGAAACGAATAAATTAAACCTGCACGATTTAACTACATCTTTGAAACTCTAAAGAATGGACGGATTAATAAACCGTCCTCACGATTAAACTCAAATTCTCTCATTATAAACAACAAAATGCACACGATGTAAAAAAAGACCTTCATTAACTGACAACATAAGTGATTTTAAAGGGAGCCTTCTTTACTTGCTTTTAGCGCTGGGCGATAGCATATGACCTAAAAAAGAAATCCGATTTATGATTTAATCGATTTTAAAATCAATGTTCAAATGACAAATAAATTTTTCAAAGGATTTTTTTCTTATATAACTTATTTGTAAATAGAGCAGTCACTGTCTGTATCTACACCAGACGCGAGAGTTGTATGCGCGCCCCACTGCGTTAAAAGTCTGTCTAAACTTAATGACATCACACTATAGTGTCAAATTATCTGAACGCATTATCAGTACATTTCGACATAAACAGAACGAGCATCAGTTCACTGATGGAGATTGTGTCCAGTGTATCCATCACTGTGTTTTGTTGTCTTTTGTCAGATCACGCCACTTGTGTCCGGTGTAGATCTGGCATGTGTTTTTTAATGTGTTATGTTATAGCACTGCTTGTTTTTAATGTTTTTATTAAATATCTGTATTGACTGCATGATCATATCATCCTATTATTTACTGCCATGCGACCTACAAAAGTAAGCCTTGGCGAGCCAAGCAATGAGCATTGCTGCAGGTTGATTTTTGGCGGATAAGCTGTGCTTGTACTGCCGCGGTCGTCTTCATTTCGTCAGGTGAAACATCTCTCACTCGGCAGCAGAGTCTGTGAGAGTGAAGCAGTAACAACTTCCCCTCCACGCTCAGAGCATTTAATATTTACTCCGATCCGAGCTCACTGATACCAGAAACACTGCCGCCTTCACTCAGTGGATAAAGTATTTGTATGTTTGAAATGTTATGTTCATAACGTAGCCTATAAAAAAAATAAAAATTAATGGAGAGTTTCAAAGTGGTTTATTGTGTGTACGTTTTTTTCCCTATCACATGCCAAACTAATAACATTGTAAGCATTACATCTTTAATTGCTGCTTTCTGCTGTGAAAATTTTGTTTGTGAGGAAAATAACAGTTCATTTTTGTCAGTTATTTTATCTAAACAGATCGATGAATTTCTTCAAGATTTCAAAATCAGATAGCCTACTGGTAATGTAGTAGCACTGTAAGATCAAATTTGTTTGAATGCATTATTGCTAAAGCGATTGCGTGTGAATGTGCTGTATCTGTTTAAATCATGCTTTAACTCGAAAATAATCAGTAAAAGAAACAGACAAACTCCTTAGCCTTTAACATCCCGCTCAACTCTTGCAGTCATTATAACCTGATCAAGCCATAGCTAAATATGTGTAACATGAATTCTTGCTGAATATGCAGTTATATTACAGACTGTTGGCATGAATTGTACTCGTGATGGAGGCTCTTGAAGCGAGTGAAAACCACAACGCTCAGACTCTTAATATCCGCTCCTCGCTCCAGTCAGAATCACCCTGCTCCACTCATCCTTTGCTCGGCAGCGTGTCTCTGTCAGACTCGCTTGGGAGGGTTGAGCCACTCGGAACTACTGATGCCTGAGTGGAGCGTCGGTGGATGTTAAAAAGAAAACCGATTTTCATTCAAACAAACCGCCGTAAATTACAAATTCGTGTTAATTGATAAAATCAATTTATTACCCAGCCCTACTTGCTTTCATATAATTTAAGGAAAAAAAAAATGCAGCTGCATTTAAATGCAGGTGTGTAAAATATGTGCAATATTTGCACTGCACGTGTGATGGTAGATGTGCAGCTTTTATTCTTATTTATTTTATGTTCATTACAAATCTTGTTTGGTTTTATTTTGGATAATTGCATGTAAAAAATAATTTACATTGTAATGCATATGCAAAATGTAAATTAATATTCAAATTCAAGTATTTGTGCAAAAATTATTAATGCGCATTAAAGACAGGGCGCATTAATATTCAACATTCAATGATCTGTCAATGTTGCATTTCTCTTGTCGGAGAGAGCCAGCACGGTGAATTTCACTTAAGACTTGATTATTTAAATTTTATATAAACCTCTGATTAGTTGAATATAACAAATGAACGACTGGAACTAGAAAAATCTTTTAGTCTATAATCTTTAGTCTATAACCAAAACATCAGTCCTATATAAACCAGTACAGCAAGTGAAAGCCTCATAAGACACTGTCCATATGAAAGAGCAAGAGATTCACACCTTTATCTCGACCCCCACAAGCCATACATAACTACCCCCAAAAACCCAACCCCCTCCAGCTGAACAGAATTCGGTCTGTGTTTTGGCTCTGAGGAACGGTGTTTTACTAGGCTGTAACATGCCTGCACTCAGCAGCACTACTCTTTGTATTCATTATTTTCTCGCAGCCCATATTATTATTTTCACAAGACCATAATTATAATAACAAATTATCAATTAATAATTAATAATTATTTTACGAAAATCATTGTTATTTGTGATTTGTGAAACTAGTCTAGGGCTATTCATAAACTTGGAGCTCATCATATTGAAGTACAAATCCAAACACCAGAACGTTATGCATTTTATGAATAATGAAATGTTATGAAAAGTATGCATTTTATTTATTCACATGCTGTATGGTTGAATTATATTTTAGTTCACAACTTTAAGTTCCATTTAAAAAAAAAATGTTTTATTGGCTAACGTTTCATAAACCTTCAGTTGTTATGCTCTAAAATCCAATGCCATTTGTAATTTCACAGTACTTTCACCTCCTAAATCACTAACCTTTAAAGTCATGATTCTATAATTTACAATTCTATAAATTGTACAATTCTATAAAATTCAAATTTACTCAGGCTGGTGGCATTTTTAATGACATTTATTTATTTATCTATTTATTTATTTTTGAATAATTGTAGCCTACATAAATAGGTGATGCAAAACAAATATTTGGATCGTCCCTTATTTTTTCCCTTATTTTCTTAAAGAATAAACATATATTACTAATTCATAAAGAAATAATTTAAGCAGTTAAAACCTATTTTTTAAACTGGAATTTAAATAATATTAAACTAACTTTAAAATCTCAAGGAGTTTATGAATTAAAAAGGATAAAATGTCACAGTGCATGTTAAATAGCCTAAATGAACTTGTGTTAACAAAATAATTAGAACTAACAATATAATTCAATTGTTTTAAATTATTGATGCTGGACCATTCTCATTTCGCTCTGCATATGGAACCTTGAAGATTTTTTTTTAAACCAAGAATGAATTGAAATGAAAATTAAATGAAAACATTTAGCTTTTTATCCGTATATATATATATATATATATATATAGGCCTTATATTTATTTACTGTTTAATAACAAAAGCATGCATATGATCCTTTGTGTAAAGGTCTTCCTTTAATTTTTCATGAGTAGACTGTAGCCTAAGATTATCCTACGTTTTAAAATTGACTCACTGTAAATGTTTTCATATTTTTTTAAGATGTTACAATGTAATAGCATAATGTTTTTGTTGTTTTACTTTCTCCTTTTATCTCATTTTACAATTACATTAATTTCGCAATCAGTCCCTTGGCGCCACCTGGCGGTAGTTTCGCGAATGATTTTAACAAGCGACTGAATTACAGCTAACGCTGTGGCAACGCAGCAGTGGTACACGCGGCGGTAATGCCCATTTAGCTTGTCCACCTACTGTTCAGCCCTGATATGATATTTGTTGTTTTTACTGGAGGAAAAATAGGAAAATAACAGCTAATACTATTGGTGTCTTATCTCCATCCTGCCACCAGAGGTCACTCAAAGGCCAACAAACACATTAGGCTACTATGTTTACGAAATTACATTGTTTACAAAACTGACAATAATACGTTTTCTATGTGCTTGTGTACAAATAATTTCTTTTCAATTTGGTTTTCTCTAAAAAGTACACCCATTTCCTTGTTTCAGTTTCCTGTTTAATATCTCTCATATATATGCTACTGGCTCATTAATATTCAACATACGATTACCATACTGGGAAGAAATGCAAATTTAAAAAGTACTATATCTATTAAGTTCAGGATATCGCTGGTCTAAAAAGTTACTAGTAGCTAAAAAATAAGTACTAGTTTGATTTTTTGCTAACAAGAAGATTATAATTAAATACTTGTTACTATTGGAATAAGTAGTATCTAATGAATAAGTACTAGTACCTTTACGAAAGACACTAGTACCTAAAGAATAAACACTAGTACCTAAAGAATAAGCACTAGTACCTAATGAATAAGTACTAGTACTTAATGGAAAAGATACTAGTATCTAAAAAATCAAGTACTAGTAACATGAAAAAAGATACTAGTACAGTTTATAGATTAAATGTTACAATGGCTTTCCATACCCATTCTCTCTTTCTCTTTCTTCCTCTCCCTCTCCATCTCCCTCCCTCTCTTTAGGAGTTACCATGGCAAACTTGTGATAACTCTTGGAACACTGATCGCTGCTTCTCCAATTACAGTCTGATGGACACCACCAACCTGACCAGTGCTGTCACTGAGTTCTGGGAGTGAGTCAATAAATATTTAATGAAGTTATAAGTTAAAATCCGGTCAGAGTGATCGAGTAGTTCTTTTCCTGTCTTTGCTGGTTAAAGTTTTTTTTTTTTCTGATTCCAATGAGAATTTATTTATTTATTTATTTATTTATTTATTTTTGTTATAATGTAGTTTACCTAAACACGTTCATCCATGGAACACAAAACAATATTTAGAAAATTTTTCACACTGCTCTTTCTAACTCCTCACGTTTCCCATACTTCATATAGCTCATAACTAGGGTTGGGAACCCTGTTTTTTTTTAAGAACTGGGACCGTGAGCAATTTCTAAGTTTCGGTTCTTGTGCGACACGTGACCAAGTGTTGTGAGCAGCCTTGTGCCGGCATTTCCCGTAAAGGAATGTCACAAACCAAATAACATAAACGCCGCCCGGCTTCCTTAATTAATTTATTTTATTGCTGAACACATCGTTTTCCCATGACTGTGTGCGCACTAGCGCCTTTGATAACTGTGCACGTTGTTTTGTCTGACTGTACATGTACCGGCAGCGCGCAGCACCTTCTGCCAATTACATTGTATTTGTCCCATATTGTCATTAGTATACATACTGACTTTAACTTGGACCACTAAATAAATAGACTGTTATTTTTATGGAAGTATGAGGGTTAGATTATTTAGTTTACAGGTGTAAAAATGCGGAAAGCACTTATTGCATCACACCATCTCCTGAATGCATTATTATTTGTAAAAAAGGGGCTTTATGGAGTGTGTGTATATATGGTTATAAGTATAACAGTTTATATTTCATTCATTTAGGAAAATGAACAAGTGTCTTAGCCATCAAGGGACTACTTTGCCAGTTTATTCCTGCTTTAAAAGCAAAATGTTATTGATAGTGTAAAAAAACATTAACTTTGAGGCATATGCTGATTGATGGACTAGCATTACTCAACATTACTTACTAGCTACCTTCCAGCAACACTACATTCAATGGAGGTAAAATAGTTAAAAAACAAAAACAAAAAAAAACATAGTAGTTCCTTTAAATGGAACCAGATTCGGAACCGGAAAATGTCTAACTATACCCAACCCTACTTATGAAGATCTGTATACTGTAATATATTTATAGTTTATAATTTATAATTTATAGTTTTTTAATGATTTTAATGGAACAGGAACGGGAACCAGAACATTTGGAACCATTCTCAACCCTACTCAACTCATTTGAACTTTTGCAAATTTGTTAAACTATTTCATCAAAAGCACATAATGTTAAATGACAGTCTAACTAAATATTCGTTTACTCTACAGGAGGAACATGCATCAATTAACAAACGGTTTGGAGGAACCAGGGGAATTGCGCTGGCCGTTGGTTGGAACATTAGCATTATCTTGGATTCTTGTCTATTTCTCAATCTGGAAAGGAGTGGAGTGGACAGGCAAGGTGCGACTGCCAATATTTTTATTTTATTTTTTTTCATACGACACCCCAGAATTGTTTCTAAAAACAAGCTTTTCATCCCCATTTTAGAATCTTTTTGTTCTTCCATTTCCAGACAATCTCAGAGGAAAAATATATTTCTCAGAGATTGCTTTATCATAGTTCAGTAGACTAAAGTATTTTTAAAGTTTTAAAGTATTTTTTATGTGATTTTTGTTGTTTCATAAAAAAAAATATAATGATATAATTTTTTTAACAAAATTATCTAAAGAAGATTTTTTAATTTATTTTTTGCAAGAATTTGATTCTGACTTTTATTTGCAGAGTTTTTGCTTTACACAGTTTTGTGATCTCTTCAGAAACACTTTTATTTTTCAGTTTAATCTCATTACTTTTTAGACATATAAAATATAAAAAGCCTTTATTATATATATTATTCATTACTTTTCCAAGTTCATTTGGCAACATAAGTGGTGCAGAAATTGCAAAGTTTAAGCACTTTGATGAGAAGCCAACAGACATGTCTTCGTATTAAATTTTAAGCTATTTTATTTATTTATTTATTATTTATTTTTCCTGGCGAGAAAGGAAAACTGCTTCCTTTATCTGCTTTTTCTCTGAGGATAATTGCATTTTAATGTGATGCTTGCACTGGGCAAGAATAAATGCATTTTCTGGCAGTCTATAACCTTGATGTACATCACTAATAAAGTGCAATCATTACCCTACACAGCAAAACCATGTTCCTACCAATCATCAAACATAAGCCAGTGAAATCATTACACCAACAAGTTAATAATGTTGTCCTCTACACCTACTTTAAAATTATTTACTCTATGACACTCTCTCTCTTTCTCTTCATTTATCTCCTCTCCTTATTAGGTGGTGTATTTCTCCGCCACGTATCCTTACTTCATGCTCTTTATTCTGTTCTTCCGTGGAGTCACTCTCCCTGGAGCAATAGATGGCATCCTCTTCTATGTCACCCCAGACTTCAACAAGCTTTTGAAATCTGAGGTAAAATTAAACATACCGAAATTTATTTGATATTTTAAATACAATTTTATACATTAAATAATGAAGTCTTGAATCTGAGATCTTAAAACATATGTATATATTTTAAGATCATTCACAGAACCTGATGAGGCGTGCTTGACATTTTTAGGGAATAACTAAACTGTAATAGTCAAGTCAAGTCACCTTTATTAATATAGTGCTTTAAACAAAAAGGTTTGCATCAAAGCAACGGAACAACATTAATTTGGAAAACAGTGTCAATAATGCAAAATGACAGTTAAAGGCAGTTCATCACTGAATTCAGTGATATCATCATTTCAGTTCAGTTTAAGTCAAGTAAAGTCAAGTCACCTTTATTTATATAGCACTTTAAACAAAATGCATTGCGTCAAAGCAACTGAACAACATTCATTAGGAAAACAGTCTGTCAATAATGCAAAATGACAGTTAAAGGCAGTTCATCGTTGAATTCAGTGATGTCATCTCTGTTCAGTTAAATAGTGTCTGTGGATTTATTTTTCAATCAAGTCAACGATATCGATGTAGATGAAGTGACCCCAACCAAGCAAGCCAGAGGCGACAGTGGCAAGGAACTGAAACTCCATCGGTGACAGAATGGAGAAAAAAAAAAACAGGGCGAAACCAGGCTCAGTTGGGGGGCCAGTTCTCCTCTGACCAGATGAAACCAGCAGTTTAATTCCAGGCTGCAGCAAAGTCAGATTGTGCAGAAGAATCATCTGTTTCTTGTGGTCTTGTCCTGGTGGTAATCTGAGACAAGGTCTTTACAGGGGATCTGTATCTGGGGCTCTAGATGTCCTGGTCTCCGCTGTCTTTAAGGGCTGTAGAGGTCCTTTCTAGGTGCTGATCCACCATCTGGTCTGGATACATACTGGATCCGGGTGACTGCATAAACCTCTGATCTGGATACAGACTGGATCTGGTGGCTACGGTGACCTCGGAATAAGATAGAAACAGACTAATATTAGCCTAGATACCATTCTTCTAATAATGTAGCAAGTACATTGGGTGTTATGGGAAATGTTCTCGGTTCCGGTTTACCTAATTAATGCAGCCTAAAAATCCTTCGGATTTGGATATTAGAAGCTTATTAGTGTGTTGTGTGTAAGCCAGGTTAAAGAGATGGGTCTTTAATCTAGATTTAAACTGCAAGAGTGTGTCTGCCTCCCGAACAATGTTAGGTGGGTTATTCCAGAGTTTAGGCGCTAAATAGGAAAAGGATCTGCTGCTCGCAGTTGATTTTGATATTCTAGGTATTATCAAATTGCCTGAGTTTTGAGAACGCAGCGGACGTGGAGGATTATAAAGTAACAAGAACTCATTCAAATACTGAGGTGCTAAACCATTCAGGGCTTTATAAGCAAGATTTTAAAATCTAGACGATGTTTAATAGGGAGCCAGTAGTAGCAATGCTAACTCATGAATAATCATAGAATACTAATTCAAAGCTATACACACTTTTTATTAATGAAAGACACTGAATTGTACAATAGTATATATTTATGTCAATAAAGCAGTATCACTTTAATGAATTTAAACTCTTGTAAAAAGAAGTACACTTTAGCATTGTTTTAGTCGACAGAGGATGTAATTGAACAATTATGGACACATTTTACAGACATTTCCCTGTTCTCTAACTTCTGGTACTATCAATATTTCTAATTTCAAATTTCTTCTCAGGTGTGGTTGGATGCTGCCACTCAGATCTTCTTCTCTTATGGTCTGGGTTTAGGTTCCCTCATTGCTCTGGGCAGCTACAACTCCTACATCAATGATGTCTACAGGGAAGAACTACTAGTCTCTGTCCAAATGTGGAGAAATTATGTATTTATGATGATTACATGTCATACAGTCTTAAATGCATAACTGTCTTTAACACAGTGCCTTTGAAGTTATGTTCAGTTTACAATGTACCTTTGTTGTCTTGTGATTCAGATGACTTAATTCTTGTTCCTCCTGTAGAGATTCTGTCATTGTTTGCTGTATAAACTCCTGCACCAGTATGTTTGCTGGGATCGTCATATTTTCCATTGTGGGCTTCATGTCATACATCACAAAGAGACCCATTGAAGAACTGGCTGCTTCAGGTCATCATGTCTCTCAGAAATTCTCAAATTTCATTGTTGGCAAAAGATGCACACTTTTGAAGACCTTTACACTTTAATACACTTTGTTTTAAATTAATGTAATATTTTCTGTCAATTGTATGTTAATTGCAATTACATGAAAATACTACAGTTTAAAGTTATATTGAATACATTTATCCAAACTGTAGAGTGCCTTTTTTAAGACATTAAGTAAATATTTAAGTATATATTTAATAATTTTAAATGTTATACTGAATAAAACTATCTAAAGTATTTCATATATGCTTCAGTATGTTAGTCAGCAAATAAAAAAAGGTGTATTACTTTAAAACATGACAAATTATTGCTTAAAATGTCAAATGCACTTTAATTAAAGTAATATGGGTAATATTATAGTGATATGGTGAAAGTGGACTCATCTCGACACTAATGGTGTTTGATGGTTTGTGGATCAATATCAGGTCCTGGTTTGGCATTTCTGGCCTATCCGCAAGCTGTCACACAGCTTCCCATGTCTTCACTCTGGGCTATTCTCTTCTTCTCAATGCTCATGATGCTAGGATTGGACAGTCAGGTATTTTACACATGCATACACACATGAAAAAGGTTAATGTCTAAAAAAAAACCTTTGTGAATTGAGTTGTTAACATTATTATTTAATTTGTTTTCAATCTATATGAAGAGCCTATTATTTGTTTTATTTGGCATGATGCCTCAGAGACCATAGAGTTATTGATAGTGCTTGTGTTGAACCCACAATACTCCTCTAATGGTGGTACATTTAGCAGCTTTGCATTATTATTATTATTATATTCTATAGATTTAGAGCTTAATTCTTTTTAATGATTGAAACTAAACAAGTTGTATGGATGAACTTATATATCTTATTTAATTGTGATGGGAGCAGTTACAATCAGCTGATGCTGGCTGTCATGCAGTGGTCTGCCTAAACTACGTTTGAGCACCATTCGTCACTCTTCAAAAAGACCACAAAGAACATGTGGAAACTTTAAACATGTATGAGCAATAATGTTTTATGTTTAGTCTGTATTAAAAATCAGCACCTCCACCACCATTTGTACAAAAATAAAAACAAAAAAAAAACAGGGTTAATGATTTAATGGTTAATGGTTTTAGGGTTATTCTGGTCTGTTTATTTATACCCTAGTTCTTAAATAACTAACTACTGTTAGATACTGTTAAATAACTAAATAACTAACTAATATACTACTAAAATTATAATTGTTTACTAAATCAATTGCCCAGACATGTTTTCCAATACTTTAATGCTTTTTATTTTAAACTATTTACACTTGTCCCCTACAGTTTTGTACAGTGGAAGGCTTCATAACTGCTCTAATGGATGAATATCCCACAGTCCTGAGGAAGAGAAATAAACTCTTCATCCTCATTGTCTGTATTATATCCTTTGTTATCGGTTTCTCCAACATCACACAGGTAAAGATTACCACCTGAAGACCTTTCTGTTTTATTGTGTAGGACGATTGACTGTTTTCTTGAGTTTCTAATAGTAATGTGTGTGGGTGGGGTGTTCTTTGTTTTAGGGCGGCTTATATGTGTTCAAATTGTTTGACTACTACTCGGCCAGTGGAATGTGTCTCCTGTTCCTGGTCTTCTTTGAGACAATCTCCATTTCCTGGTTCTATGGTATATCTATATATTTGATGTGATGTGAAGTTTCAAAAACTGAACAGTTCAATCTGGCCTTCATCCAGTTATGTTAAAAGAACATTCTTGGTTAAATACAAGTTAAATATTTCCATTGTAATTATTGTAATTACACACTGTTTACATTCATGAACTATTGGTTCAAGACAAAATTACTTGAAAATATTTGACACTACTTGAAAACAGGAGGGAGTCATGTGGGAAAGTTAAAAGCCTGGGTTCCTGAATCCTTATTGGAACAAGGTGTACTGATGGAAGAATGAGCTCTTACTAATTCTTGCAGATCTAGCTTTCTTGATAATTGTAGATATCCAACTCTTCTCTCTTTTTAGGTGCAGATAAATTCTATGAAAATATTGAAGATATGATTGGTTATCAGCCTTGTGGCTTTTGGAAGTATTGCTGGATTTACTTTACTCCAATAATCTGCTTGGTAAGTGCTTCACCTGCAAGCAATGGGAATAAACTTAGAGACTGTAGGGCTGTGAATTTTCACACATTATTATTGTAATAATAATTATAATAATAATAAAATTAAAAACTAATCTAAATTCTTTAACCCTTTAACTGTCACCCCGTCCTGTATATGGGACGCCTATTCCGTTAATATTCCGCTCGCGCTCGCCATAAACCAATTCCCGCTCAGATCCCGCTCTGACATAAAATGTATCTAGTAGGCCTAATTGTTTATACATATATATATATATATATATATATATATATATAGTATTATTTATTTTCTTTTTTGCAATAGCCTGTTAAGCAAGCTATTGTGAATGTTAAATCTGTGAGATTTTTTTTTAAGCATTGTATTTTGTTTTATTTCGTTTTTTATTTATTTTGTTAAAATTATGTCTAGCGTATTTTTCAAAGTTATCTGTGTTTATTTAATGGTAAAGTTATTTCATAGTTAATCATTTGGTGCATGTATGCAGTAGGCCTAGCCTGCATTTAAACACTGAGGTGCCGCTAGTTGCGGTTTTTCTCCAATGGTTAATGTTTTTTAATGCTAATAAGAAAAGAAAACTACCCAATGTTTTTGTTATGTGTGGTGCTTTGGTTTAGCATCGGTTACTTCATATTATTTAAATGCAATCATGTTTAAAATTATTATTATTTTTATATGGGATGTTATTCTGGATGTTTACTTGAATTAATATTTAGTCTGAGTACCTATTTGTGTACACTTTTCACAAGCTCTGAGATAAAGTCCGCAGGAGCGGGCGGGAGTGGACACAAACATTGCGGGTGCAGGTGGGAGCGGACACATAGGTTGCGGGGGCGGTCATACATCTAATATAGCATATGTGGATGCTGGGGGGGGGGAGTAAGGGGTTGTCTGTGGTCTTGGGTGATGGGATGGGGGGCTTATGATATTAGACTTCGTAGCCTATAATAAAAGATAATGAATTTCAAACCTTAACTAAACACATTTTTATTCAAAGATCGACCGTCTGTCATTACTCTTTAGTCTGCCACAAGAAACAACAACATTAAAATCATGAACTCAAATGTCATTGTAAAAAATGAATAAATAAATCAAACAATGACTGTTGAAACAGTGCGTAAATCAGACCTTTCTGTAACGCTAACGCTAATGAGCTTAAACTTAAACAGCTTCTGAGAGCACTAATGTTTAGTTAGTGGTTCTGGTGAAACGAAGCTACAACAAGCCCACGTATGCAATACAGCTTATCTTTCAGTGAGAGAATGTAGCTTTTTACAATGTTAACTGCAAAACTTGCCAACATGAAAGATGTTTCTGACATATGAACTATGGTGGTTTTTGCATTGCAGAAACACAGTTTTTAATGTGTTACATGTTCTATGCACATAAACTTATGTTACAGCTTCAGTTCTCATGGTTGTCAGTATACAGCTTCTGAGAGCACTAATGCTTAGTTAGTGGTTCTGGTGAAACGAAGCTAAAACAAGCCCACATATGCAATACAGCTTCTCTCTCAGTGAGAGAATGTAGCGTTTTCCAAGGTTAACTGCAACATTTTTTGTACACAACTGTCAATCACTCCTGTAAGCGTGCATCACTGTCCTCCTTGCAGCTGCAGCAACTTGCGCTCTCTTCATCAAGCTTTAAAACGGGGACAAAAAAGTCGTATTGTCTTTGTGCATATAGATTAATTAGATAAATGAATATCTAAATTCGTGCCTAGCCGCCTACGGTATTTTTTTAGAACTTAAAAAAAAGATTCTGCAGCCAATAAGCAGCCGGCGGGGGCTGGTTGCAGGACGACTCAACCTCCGCAGACAGTTTTTAATGTTTATCAGTTTATCAATAACTACTCAAGATTTTGCTTTAGTATAATTTTCGGGACAATTAGGGCCAGATTCGGGATTCGGGACTGTCCCGAATTTTTCGGGACGTCTGGTCACCCTACCTGAAAGAGCTACTGCATTACTTCATTAGCTTGCGTCTGACTTGCAGCGTTATTATTCAGGCTTGGTGGAGTGTCAGCAAGTGAGTCATCTGAATCTGACCGTGATGTTTAAATACTCAGAGTCTGAAGCCAGGAGAGCATATTAAGTGTTGTTCACTGTATTTGAATTTTTACCGAACCAAATGTGGGCATTTCACACATCCTTTCCGGCCACGTTGAGTTGTTACTGACAGCGGCTAAAGCGACGCATGCGCTTTTTATTTGTAAAACTCAAGGGTGTATGGGTAATGTAGTCTCTGCTTTCAGTGGGACGAATTAGGAAGCTTGCATTGTGAAGGGCGCTCTGAAAAATGGCAGCGCAGGCAAAAGATTAAAACCTCTATTAAAACAGATGTCCAAATGAGCGTACCGGTACGCTAAAAGCAGGTTCTGGGCACACGGAGAGGTGGCGGTACGCTCAAGAGCTGTATTTGGAAGTGGCGGTACTGAGTACCGGTGCGTACTGGCCCACTTAAAGCACTGCCAAACACTATAAGAGGTGTGTTTGATTTGAAGCAGCACTATAGTCAAGTCACCTTTATTTATACAGTGCTTTTAACAATACAGATTGTGTCAAATCACTTTACAGTATTAAATAGGAAAAAAAGTCAATAATGCAAAATGACAATAGTAGTAGCAGACAATAGTAATGTCAATTTTCTGTTAAAGGCAGTTTATCGCTGAATTTAGTGCTGTCATCATCCAGTTCAGTTCAGTTTAAATAGTATCAGTGATATATTTAAACTGATATATACCATTGACTTGATTGCAAATAATTGCACATACTATTTAAACTGAGCTGAGCTGGATGATGGCATCACTGAATTCGGTGATGAACTGCCTTTAACTGTCATTTTGCAGTATTGACACACTGTTTTCCTAATTAATGTTGTTCAGTTGCTTTGACACAATCTGTTTTGTTTAAAGTGCTATATAAATTAAGGTGACTTGACTTGAAACAACCATGATCAGATTATAAGAGCAGGTCATTTGTAACTCTAATGAGAGCAGACTCAGCACAATCTAAATCCTGACTGAAAATCCTCACAGATACAATTTTTCTCTAAGAAGGAATATAATTGTGAGGAAACTACCTTTTCTAGTATCTTTGACAGAAAAGGGAGATTTAAGATTGGTATGTTATTAACAAGTTATTTGGGGTCAAGTTGTTTTTTTTGTTTGTTTTTTTTTAAATGAGAGGCTTAATAACAGCCAGTTTGAAAGTTTTGTGAACATATCTTAATGACAAAGACTAATAATAGTCAGAAGAGGATCTATGATTACTGGAAGTACCTCTTTTAAGAGCTTAGATGGAATAGCGTCTAACATACATGTTGTTGCTTTAGATGATTTAACAAGTTTATACAATTCTTCCTCTCCTATAGTAGAGAATGAGTGGGATTGCTCCTCAGGGGATCTATAGCGCATGTGATGTGATATGATACTGTAGCTGATGGATGCATGGTTACAATTTTATCTCTAATAGTATCGATCTTGGAAGTAAAGTAGTTCATATAGTCATTACTGCTGTGCTTTTGGGAAATGTCAACACCTGTTGATGTTTTATTATTTTAGTTAATTTAGCCACTGTATTGAATAAATACCTGGGGCTATGTTTGTTTTCTTCTAAAACAGACAAAAAGTAATCAGATCTTTCAGTTTTTAATGCTTTTCTGTAGGATAGTGTACTTTCCTGCCAAGCAATACAAAAAACCTCTAGTGTTGTTTTCCTCCAGCTGTGCTTCATTTTCCGGGATGCTCTCTTTAGGGTACGAGTGTCTATGAATCCAATGCATCATTTTCATTATCAACATGTATATCAAAATCACCAACAAATAAAACTTTATCTGCAGCCAGCATTAACTTGGATAGAAAATCAGCAAATTCTTTAATAAGTTCTGTATGGTGACTTGGTGGACTGTATACAGTAGCCAGTACAAAATTCACAGGGGATTTATCATTAACACTTGTTCCCTTTCAGTCGGCCACTCTCGACATCACGTCGGTGACCAACGAAATTGGGATATCGATTCCGCTGACACACAATGATCTCTTTTTTCATTATGGAGTCAGATTCAGTCGAACAGACAGCGTGCCTCACAGAGGAACGTGCGCAGTTGGTGCTAGCCTGGTTGAATACTTTCAAGGGCAGGACAGCGGTTTCAGAGGCTCCTGGGGCAACTGACGGCCACAGCGGCACTTACACCGCTCAGCCTGTTACATATGAGACCGCTCCAGCACTGGCTTTATGGCCAAGTCCTAAGGTGGGCGTGGAAGTGCGGCACTCATCGGGTCTAAGTTACACAGGCCTGTCACCAAACCCTCACCCCGTGGTCAGATCTTACGTTCCTCCGGGCAGGGGTGTCCCAAGAACAGATCTCCTGGCATGGTGTGGTTTACATGGATGCCTCTACCACCGGCTGGGGGGCCACGTACAACATGCATGCAGTCTTAGGGGGTTGGACGGGCCCAAAGCTGAATTGGCACATTAATTGCCTAGAGTTGTTAGCAGTGCGCCTTGCCTTGAACCATCTCAAAGGTCACTTACGAGGCAAGCACATGCTGGTCCGAACAACACGGCAACCGTGGTGTACATCAACCAACAAGGACGTCTGCGGGGACAACCCATTTAGACCATGTGCCCGGGCTGGCCAACCGTTTTTCCGTCATTAAAATAGCTAAAGTTGATTTGTACATGCCCTGAGTGCACCTGCGCCATGCGCTTTACACTTTGCGTTTAGATCATTAAAAAAGAGCCCTCTATGTGCTGAGAATAATCTGACTTCTGTGATGTGAGGCGGCTAGAAGATGATCGGTTTAGCCAGTCTGTCTGCTTCCTGACTTGGACCCCAGTTAGTCAAGTGCAAACTCTAAGACTATGTGCCATATTTTTAGAGAGAAGAATGTCACCACCCCAGGAGGGATGAAGACAATCTCTTTTCAACAGGTCAGGTTTGCCCCAAAATATATAGAGAGAGCATTCTACTTTGATGTCAAACACTGATCGGTATGTGCAAATGCTATGATCTAAATCTATCTTGGCTGGGTGGTGAATAACACTTTTTTTTTTTTTTTTACTGTGGTGTTACAAACTCATTTACACATATTAATATTGATTTACACAGACTTTAATAAACTGATGATGATTTAATAAACTGAACTGATTTCTTTGTTTCCTGTTTGTAGGGTGTTTTCACATTCAGTGCAATAGAAATGACTCCTCTGACACTAGGGAAGTATGTTTACCCGGCCTGGGGTCAGGGCATTGGCTGGTTAATGTCCCTCTCTTCTATGATTTTAATACCTGGATACATCATATATATATCATTATCTACTAAAGGCAGCATCCGACAGGCAAGAATGATTTTAAAGTTTTTATCTTTTCTTTTCTTTCTTCTTCTTTTTTTCTTTTTTACTTTTTGTCATATTTTCCTTCTTGCCCTGATTCTTTCCTTATATCCTTTTGAATTTGCAAACATTTTCAAAATGTACTTCCTAATAAACTCCCTTTCTACTTCTGAATCTCCTTCCTTTTGAACTTGCAAACTTCCTTCCAAACAGGCAAACAAAATCCTGAATTCCCAAATGTATTCACTCCTTCTAAACTTGAATAGGTCCTACAGTTTTCTTCCCTTATGCATTTCCAAACAAACTTCTGAGTATTCCAATGTATTTTCTTATAAACTTACTTCCTCCCTTTCCTCCTTCTTTCTGAAAACTTATTACAAACAAATCTTTGAAAAGCCTGTTGCTGCATTCTTTGGCTTCCTCACAAATCCCCTTCCTTCCCTACTTTCTTCCAACATTCCTTCCTTTCAAATAAACTTCTTAATATTCAAATGTACTTCCTTTTAAAATTAATTCCTTGCTTCCTTTCTTCTGAAAAAAAAAAAACAAAACAAACAAACCTACTTTTCGAATTTGCATAGTTCCTGCCTTCTTTTCTACTGGACTTCCAAACATACTTCCGGAATTTTAAATGTACTTTGTTCCTTATAAAATCCCTTTCCTTCCTTACAAAATTATTTTAAATCTTCCTTCCAAATGAACTTTCAAATAAATTTCTGAATACTGAAATGTTCTTCCTTCCTTTCTCCCTTCCTTTCCTCCTTCCTTCTGAAAACACTTGCAAACAAACCTCCTTCCTTTCAAACTTGCCTGACTACCTATTTTCCTGCTTGAACTTCCTTCTGAACTTCCAAACATATACACCTTTTTTTTCTTCTGAAATTCCTTTGAAAATGTATTTCTTCCAAAACAAACTGGCAAACAAATGTCTGAATATTCAAATGTATTTTTTTCCTTATAAACTTACCTGTCTTCCTTTCCTCATTCCTTTCAAAAAAGCCTTTGTATGGTTCTTGCTTTCTTCTGCATGTCCAGACAAACTTCTGAAGTTCCAAATGTATTCATTTGTTCTAAACTTCATTTTGAACAAACTTGCAAACAAACCTTCGGATATCATTCCTTTCAAGCTTGCAAATTTCATGTTTTCTGAACTTACAAATGTACTCCCAATTGATCTTACCTCTACTCAACTTCCTTCCATCTGTCCTCCTTTCTCCTAAACAAACTTGCAAACAAACTTCCTTCATTGATTATTGTTTTTTGTTTTCCTCAGCCTTGGCATATGATGACCAAACTGTCTGAGCTCACAACCTCGGAAACCAATGATCCCACACAACAATCCACACAGACAGCAAGTACAGATGAAGCTTCTGTCTGAGATCATTTAATCTTTCCTGTACATTGGCAATTAAAGACAAGCAGAATAAACGAAAAATAACTTTTCCTCCATTCCATTTTTTCCATCTTTTGGAGAGTCTACAATAGATGGAAGTGGACTGCGCACATGTTTGTCTGACTGTTTTTCTTCCATTTTATTTCCATACATGCCTCTTTGATGTTGCATAATGAAATGCGAGGGGCTGCAGTACCTGTGTCTGTCTTCAGTGGAGAATGCAATTTCAGTGACTGACAATTTCAGTGATCAGTATAAATCTAGATGCAGTCCAAGCATTTATTTGGAAGTTCTACATAACTGTTGCATTCCCGAGTTAATTAAAATTTCTCAAAATATTTACCTCAAAGATGAGGAGTGAATGAATCTTTAGTGGACTGTTTTACTTAGTTTTAACATTATAGTGGCTAATTTTGAAGGCCAAGTATGATTGTTCTTGTCACAATTTATTGAAGTGAAGTGACGAATGAACACACACACACACACTGTGAACACACACCCGGAGCAGTGGGCAGCCATTTATGCTGTGGCGCCCGGGGAGCTGTGTGGGGTTCAATGCCTTGCTCAAGGGCACCTAAGTCGTGGTATTGAAGGTGGAGAGAGTACTTTACATGCACATTGAACAAACTGAACTACAGAAACTTAAAATTTTGTCCATGGGTGGCAATTACTTTATTTTTTATTATTTTTTCAGCATTAAAGGGGTCATATGATGCAATTTAAAATTATCCTTTCTCTTTAGAGTGTTACAAGCTGTTGGTGAATAGATAAGATCCCTAAAGTTGCAAAGATTAAAGTCCCAAACCCAAAGAGATATTATTTATAAAAGTTAAGACTCGTCCATATCCTCGTAAATTGCCTCATTCAAACATGCCCCCACCTCATAAGCAGGCCCGGAGTGGGTAATCGGGAGGATCGGGAGATTTCCCGGTGGGCCGCTATACTTTTGGGCCGGCTGGCTGGCCGAGTAATTTTTTTTTTTTTTTTTGTCACGTTTGAGTCTATCTTCTCTTTTAATCACGCTCCGCGTCCGCATTCTAACACAGCAGCGCGCAGCCTCTGCATGGGTTGTACCATATGAGGGAGTTCTCCCCTCCCCTCCCATAGAGTTGGTTGGGTCCATAACCCTCCAAATCGTTTTCTCAGGAAAGCTACCGCGGCACCGCCGGCGGCTACTGATAGCTGGGCCAGCCCGCTTCAGGGAGGAATGGATGGTAGGAAGAGACCAGGAGGGGCTGAAAAAGCCAGATTAAAAAAAAGAAAGGCATTGGAGGAGGATGCTGCCAAATGTGTTAAGCTTACCGATTTATTTTCAAGAGGACAAAGTCAAACACAAGTGGCAACAGGTAAAGAGAGATAATGTTAGGCCTACGATTAGCATTAGCAACGTAATTATTCTGCTAATACCATTGTCAACTTATTCACAAGCAAAATATAACATTTAATCTAAATATTAGCCTTTGTATCATCCAATACATGACGATTCATAGACTTGGCAAATATTATGCAATTTAATATTGATAACAACTCAAGCTTGAGCTGTGTAGCGTTATGCAGTAAAATTACTTTTTATTATTATTTTATTTTAATTATTAATTATGTTTTGTAGCATCTGAACAGCAGATAAGCCAGTCCCCTGCTGAAAATGAGGAGGCCTTGATGACTACAGCTACAGGTAGAGAGTATACCAGAGTAAACAATATGAATTAAAGTTATACCTCAGGTGTTGTTCAAAACCCTATAACACCTTTTTTGTTTTTGGTCAAAAATGTCCTGGCTACAAAAAAATTGTTTATAAATCACTTGTTTTGCTATATAATCTCCCAATATTGGATTCAATCTTTTTGTCAACTTGTTTTCTTTCACTTAGGACTGGTTTTATATTTCTATTTGCATCTGATTAATCATAGGCCTCATAGCATTTGCAACGCTGCAACATAATTATTCAGCTAATACCGTTGTAGCATTGTCAACCTATTCACAAGCAAAATATAAAATTTAATTAAAATATTTGCCTTTTTGTATCACCCAATACATGGCGATTCATAGACTTTGCAAATATTATGCACATTAACATATTGATAACAAAACTCAAGCTTGATCTGTGTATGCACTAAAATGATCTCTTAATTATTTTTTGTAGCATCTGAGCAGCAGATAAGCCAGTCCCCCGCTGAAAATGAGGAGGCCATAATGACTACAGGTACAGGTAGAGAGGATACCAGGGTAAACAATATGAATTAAAGTTATTTAACCCTCAGGTGTTGTTCTAAACCCTATAACACCTTTGATGTTCCTGGTCAAAAATGTCTGGGCTACAAAAAAAATAGCTTATAAATCACTTGTTATGCTATATAATCTAAATATTGGATTCAATCTTTTTGTCAACTTGTTTTCTTTCAAATAGGCCTGGTTTTATATTTCTATTTGCATCTGATTAATAATAGGCCTCATTTATCTGAGAGTAGGTATCATGTTTTTTGAGTAAAAAAACATTATTTTTGAATAAATTTGGAAATATTAAATAAAATATGGAGAAAAAAAAAAAATGGCAATGACGGCCCCCATGAGATCTCATTTCAACAAATCCAGCCTACTGTCTAATCTGAGTCTGACACCCCTGGCATATGTCTTTCTGTCCTATTTGTTGTGCAAGAGATTCCAGAGGCACAGGTAGATGCAAGTGTAGATGAGGAAGCCAATCATTTTGATTATTTTGCTCATCCTCAAGCACAGGATATAGACACATTTTTTAATTACCATCCTCAGCAGCCCACAAAACACCACCTACTAGCTAAAGTTTTTCACAGCAAGCATGGCACCAACCGCAAGTGGTTGACATACAGTGAAAAAACACAATCACTGTATTGTTCTGTGTGTTTGGCATTTGCACCTGCTGCAAGTGAAAGTCCTTTCATAAAGGGAGGTATGAAAACATGGAAACATGTTCATCAGCGGATAGAAGAGCATGAGAAAAGTAAGATCCACAGAGACAGTGCTGATGCTTACTTTCTGTTGGCTAAAAGGGCAGATATAAAAAGCCTTCTGGCAGAAAAACAAATGTCTTTACATCATGAGCAGGTGAAGAAGAAGCGTCAGGTGATGGAACGCATAATAGATGTGATAAAAGTCATAGGCAAATGTGGACTTAGTTACAGAGGGGATAAAGCAGAGGCTGCTTATACACTAGAAGATACTGCAGTCAATCATGGCAACTTTCTGGAGTTGGTAATACTTTTGAGTCGTTATGATCTGTGCCTTCAACAGCACATTAGCAGTTGTATTGAGCAGAGCAAGAAGCATCATGACACTGGTGCAAAAGGTAGAGGATCTCTTGTGACTCTGCTATCAAAGGACATTGTTGGGAAAGTTGTGGATGCTCTCAGCCAGGGCACAATTTCAGATGAGGTTAGAGAGGCGGGACTGTTTTCGGTTCAGATCGATACAACCCAAGATGTCACATCAAAGGACCAATGTGCTATCATTGTCAGATATGTCACAGATGTAGTTCATGAGCGGTTGGTTGCTGTGGTGAACTGTGAAAAATCCACTGGTAAACATCTGACACAGCTACTAAAGAACACATTGGACAAACTTGGCATTGATATGGGCATGTGTGTGGGCAACTCCACTGATGGAGCAGCAAATATGCAGGGACCGTATAAAGGGTTCTCTGCATTCCTGTCTGAACAGTCTCCAACACAAATTCATGTCTGGTGTTATGCCCATGTTTTAAATTTGGTACTGGCAGACACAACAGGTAGTGTCATAGAGAGTGCATCTCTCTTCTCACTTCTAAATGATGTGGCAGTTTTCCTCAGGGAGTCTTATAAACGCATGCAGACTTGGGAAGAGACAAGTGAGGACACACATCACAGGAGACTGAGCCCAATAGGGGAAACCAGGTGGTGGGCTAAGGATCAGGCTCTCACTAAGGTCTTTGGGTCTTTTGGTAATCCCCAGGATGCATTGTTTGTTGACCTGCTGCTGACCCTAGCCTCTGTTGAGAAGGATGGGAGTATGAAGTCAACAGTGAGGGTAAAAGCAAAGAGATTAATTGAAAATCTTCTGAAATATGAGATTATCCTTATTGCTCAAACTTTCCTTCGCATTTTCCAACATACATCCCCCCTCTCCAAGTACCTACAGACACACGGAGTGGATATTTTGTCAGCTCAGCGTCTGGTTGAGGGGACAAAGGATAACCTCAAAAAATATGTCAGGGACTTTGAGGGAGTGAAAGTGGCAGCTGCTAAGTTTGTGAGTTGGGCCAATGACAAGCTGGAAGAGATGGACAACTATGAACTACTTGTGCAGACTGCACTTCCAGAGAAGCGTGTCCGAAAAAAGAAAAGAATGCCAGGAGAGCTTTTAGATGATGAACCAGTAGCCTCATCTGATTCTGCCTTTGAGGTAAATGTCCATAATGTTATTCTGGACACTGTGGCAGGTAGCATAGATAGAAGGTTTTCAGCAAATGCAAAACTTGCCTCAGATTTTGCTTGTCTTGACCCCAAAAACTTTCCTGAAATAAAGAGAAATGGGCTCTCTAACTCAGCACTCCAGGAAATCAGCAAATGTCTGCTTAGGTTTGATGACAGAGCTACTGTTAGCACATTACAAACTGAGCTTTCTAGCCTGGCATACCAGTGGGACAGACTGAAACAGTCCTCTCTTGAAGCTTATACTGTCAGGACATGTAGTGAGGTGACACAAGAAGGTCAGGAGAATAGTGGCGGACTGCCATATATGGAAGAACCAGAGATGGAACTTGAAAGCAGGACCTGTTCCTCCTGCAAAAACTGTGCCATTTGTGTCCATTTAATACTCTCACAGTATAACCTCCTCACAGATGCTTATCATGTGATTGGGTTAGCATATAAGTTTCTGTTGACTTTGTCCATCACGCAGGTTGTATGTGAGAGAAGCTTCTCAACTTTAAAGTTTGTGAAGAATAGGCTACGAAGCTCATTGTGTCAGGACAACTTGGAGGCTTTTATGTTGATGTGCACAGAGAAGGAAATCCACATGTCTATAAGCAATGACACAGTTATTGATAAAGTGGCTGAAACCAGTGCACTGCTTAGGCGGCTACTGATGCTGTTGGTGCTGTAAACAGTTAAATTTGCCTGTTTGTGGAAGAGTGTTTCAAATGCTTTTTTTTATTTCTTTCTTTCTGCTTTTGTTAATTTATCAACCTATCCTTGTGGAATAGTGGAATATTTTTTTGTTAACTTATCATCTTAAGTGAATTATTGTTTAACCTTTAAATTATTTGTTTGTTGAACCATAGTATTAATAAAAACTAGTAAAAAATAGTAAGAGCTGAACTGTTGCTTCATTTATCCAATTTGGAAAAAGTGCTAATTTAGAATTCCACCATGGAAAAAGTGGGCCGGTCTTGGGCCTGAAACTCCCGGGCTGAAAAGTGGTCCCACTCCGGCCCTGCTCATAAGTCATTATAGTCAGTAGTTATGTCCCCAATAGATGCAACAAATGCCTCATTTAGAATGGGTTTTAATGTTTTTCTCTTGTCACACCGGGTATGACAGTATGGTAAGGGGTGTAAGATTTCCGTCACATGTTTGAGGCATTTGGCCAATCACAAAGCACTGGATAACTGGTCATTCTTATATATATATATATATATATAGATTAGAACATCACCATTTCACCATTTTAAAATTCTGTATTAATCTTGAAGTGTAAAAAGATCTAAGTGATGCTAATGAGCATAATTTTAAGAGTTTTTGAGCAAGCTTGTAAATTAATGTTGTTAGTACTATTTAAATATTATAATTGTATTTACATGTAGAATGTGTGTCATACTGTACACTATAATAGATAATAGACAATATGTTACAGCAGACAAAATTAATTTAAAATTAATCTAAACAAGGCTATGGGAAGTAAGTCTGTACAACAAGTCTGTACAATCCATTAAACTCTAAATTTTTCAGTCAAGAATAAATTAGCATTGACTTTAAAGGCCTAACAGCATATATATATATATATATATATATATATATATATATATATATATATATATATATATATGTATGTATATGTATGTATATATATATATTGGGTGGGACATATCGAAGTGGTCATCACTTTCATAGACATGATCACAAATATGAATTACATTTTTAATTTTTTTTTTTTTATTATTTTTATTATTATTATTGTTTAATTTGTTTCATCATAGCCTCATTTACCGTGTGTCAAATTAAATATGACCTCTTCTCTGAAGAGGTGTAACCAAATCTACAAAGATTACTTTTATTTTGACGATTATATTTGTTTAGAATTGGTTTAAAATTCAATAAATAAAAAAATAAGAAAAAAAACCCTGATGCTTCAACATAAACACATTAATAGATCTACATAGATAGATGTTATTCATGCATAGTTTAACTTTAAAGATTACTGATTAAAAATGTTAGTAATTAGTAAGAATGGCTTGAGTAGAACTATGGTTTTACTTTATTCTTGCATACTTTTACAAAAACTAACACTTCAGTAGGGCATAGCAGCAGTATAAAAACCAAAATCAATATGCTGCACAATGATATTTTATATAAAAACCTTCCATTTCAGCAGCAGTTCTGACAGAAAATAAAAATGATTAGTTAGCTGACCTCTGTGACCTTTGACCTGTGTCAATCCAGTTCTGCATTAAAGTTGAAAAAGTCTCTATCATGTGCTTATACAACAAACCACTCATGTCAGTCTGAAAAGGAAAGCAAATAAATAGCCAGACCACTCATGTAGGTCTGGAATAGACAGAAAACATGATTAATAATGTCTAAATCTACAATATATAGAGAGTAAAACTATTAGTTGGATAATGGGACTGATTGACTTTCAAACACATAATTTGCTAACACACACAATAACTTTGTCAAAATTAGCACTAATAATCGTTGATGTTACACTGGCTTAAAATTCTACTGTGAGTTCTAAAATCATAACTACATGTGTTCAAATAATTTTGTTCAGAATAAAATGGTCATTTTAAGATGTCTTTTTCTCTTCCTGTCTTCACTTTTGAACAAAGCTTTTTATCACTACTGCTTCAAAACAAAGGTGAAAGGATACACAGTATCCATGGTTTTATCTCACATAAATCTCGAAAACTAGCTAAATTAGTAGTATTTTCATCAACAAAACATTAACAAGTTTAGCGTACAAACTAATAATGATTACAATATTGTGGTGTCGTTTATTTGCACTCATCTCATAAATACCATCATTCTAACAGGATTTGAAAGCAGCATAACACACCAGTGCAACTGCCCTTCTGTAGGCTAAACCAAGGTTAGTGTTAGCATCATAACCTTTAGTTGTGTGAAGGGCTTTAATTCAACACTCATCTTTTGGGTTAGATCACATCTCATTTGCTAGCCAGGGCACATTCGCTGAAGCATAATAAAATCCTTCAAACCAGGGTCATGCACAATTTATCTGGCTTCCTGTTTCTATCACCTCCACGCCAACTCCCTCAGGGGCCAAATGCAAGGCTACAAAAGGAGAAAGACAAAAAGTGAACTCCTGTCACTCAGTATTTTATAGAAAGGAATCTAGTGCTGATTCTTCCACTTTTAAATTTTTGGAGCTGGTTGTGCTATTCACCTATTTTTATCAGGGGGAGTCGTGGCCTAATGGTTAGAGAGTCGGACTCCCAATCGAAAGGTTGTGAGTTCGAGTCCCGGGCCGGCAGGAATTGTGGGTGGGGGGAGTGCATGTACAGTTCTCTCTCCACCTTCAATACCACGACTTAGGTGCCCTTGAGCAAGGCATCGAACCCCCAACTGCTCCCCGGGCGCCGCAGCATAAATGGCTGCCCACTGCTCCGGGTGTATGCTCACAGTGTGTGTGTGTTCACTGCTCTGTGTGTGTGTGCATTTCGGATGGGTTAAATGCAGAGCACAAATTCTGAGTATGGGTCACCATACTTGGCTGAATGTCACTTCACTTTCACTTTCACTTTCACTTATTCTCCAGACTAAGGTGCTGTTGAAAAGAGAATAATAGATCTCTGTGACAATAGGCTGTTATTCCAAGGCTGAATATATAAAAGATTCTGTCATTATTTGCACACCGTCATGTTGTGTTTGCTATTATTTTATATGCAGAAGATATTTTGAATAATATTCACAATGACCTTTCTGATTAGTGACTGCAACACAAGCTCATTGGGAAAATGTGCTTCTACATACAATTCACTGCAGTTCAGCTAAAATGAACACTAGTGGCATTAAAACCCCTACAACTTTTATCCCTTTTCACCAAAATTATTATAGGGTTGTAATGGCAGATTATAGACTGATAAAGACTTATTTATGTGTGGTTCTTTGGGCATTTTCTCTACTATGTTAAACAAAGGCAAGGCACATGATCTCAAATAGCATGGTTGCTTTAGGAGAGACGTTTTAAACTCATGTTTAAAATACTATCGGTTTGGTTATGACTAAGGTTTTGTGTAGATGGTACGTTATTTTCAATGCAACAAAATCATTAAACTTTTAGCACCACTTACCGGACATTCAATTTCCAAACTGCAGAAATATGTACAACAACCAATGCAATAAAATTTTGGCACAATCATGTTCATCTATTTTGGAGAAAATTGAACATACTGGACGCAACACAGCATCATTTTCCAGAAAAGTTGTCACATGAACATTTTTCCAATTAGCCTGGATTGATAAAAACAGCAATAAATTCACAATTATTGGTATATATGAAGTGACAATTCTGTGACAAAGTCACAGTTTTATTTTATTTTAAGTGTATTTATTATTCTGACACAACACCAGGGTTTGATATGAAGAAGATTAAATGATGACAGAATAACCATTTTGGAATGACCTATTCCTTTACCGGAAACTAAAATAATGCACAATTTATTAATTGAGAATAAATTGGAGCAGATATTACGAAAAGATGACAATTTGCTGATGTCCAGATTTTGCAGTAAACTCATGTGTTGAGTTTCTCACCAATATAAATGAAAGATCTGGTGTTTGTCATCCCAAATCAGCCCCATACATAGAAATAAAGAAACAATTAGAAGAGGAAATGAAGATCAGATTGGGAGCTTCAAAGAGCAGCAATATAATTATGAAACAAACGCACAATCATAGAAGAAAACAGAGGAAATAGGACACACAGCTACAGTACCTATGACACATCAGTGGTGTTGCAATACATACTACAGCTTAAAGTCGACGTGAAATCCAATAAATACACATTCCTGGCTTTTGTACCTCTGAAATTACTTTCTCTTCCCCAGATAATATCACCACGTTTGTAAGGGGCAACAGCCAAATAGCTATTTAGGCTGTGTCAGATTTGATCTTGAGGGTGAATTTCACCTTTAGCCTCCATGTCCCTTCGAGAGCTGGCAAACCCAAATTTATGTCTGGCTCCATTATTCCATTCACGTTTCATGATTTTTTTTCTTCAAATGTTATTAAACACTTTAAACATCCTTAATACATCTAATTTTGGTAGCAAAATAGGTGGTGAATTACGTTTCATGTTGACTCTTAATGTTTATGTTGATGACAACCTTTATCAGAAATGGTGGGTAGTTAACATTTATCAGAGCTAATTCATTGATGCTATATGCTGATATATGAGAGCTACATACAAGCAAAACAAAAATAAACCATTGATCAGTTTTCCATTCAGCTGATAAAATCAGATTGAACCAGACAAACATTCAGGTTAAAGTGTTTTGTGTCAACAATGTGAATCTCAGTTGATGTTTCAAGTATCACTCAAGGTTATCGTAAAGCGGTAAACAAGAGTTTTAGGAGTCAAATGGCAGAGCTAGTTTGATGGTGCTGAAGGTTATTTCTTGGGCGCATTATATAGCTGTGAATATTGATGAAGCAATAACACTATAGTATAATAACATTGAGACAATATTACATTGTCTAAGTCATGTGTTGAAAGTGATGTAACATTGTCATCTTTTCACAGAATATCAGACAAACACATATATTGTCCAAAGATGGTTGCTGGGATCAAATGGCCTTTTCACAAGGGTCTTATATGTTCCATGTTGCTACATAAAGTTCAAGTACAAGCATTAAAGGATCATCTTCTTTCAGGTACTTTCTGAAATTCCTGAGCGTGAGAACTATAGCTAAAGCTGGCTATAACTGGCTCTTTTTTTCCGTCATTGAGCCGTGATGCATTTCCACGCATAAAAGGTCCTTTCACATGACTCATGTCAGGGCTTTAACACAACCCTCTATGAACTTTGACCTTCAAAGGCAAAAGCATTTTTTATGAAGTTGCTAGTAAGTAAATACGCAGTGGTAACACAAGAGGTAACACATGTTTGAGCTTTAAATAGGATAAAATTCCCACTCTCATTGACAAACCTCCAAAATCCAGTTTAAATGCACACTAAATAAGCTGGTATAGTGGCATCTGCATTTAAATTAATTAAATTATTTTGTCTCTACAATCCAAATTAATAGATTATGAGTAGTTAATGCTTTTTTGACTGCAACTATTATTTTTTTTTTTTAGATCACAGCAGCCATAATTTTTCAAATAATGATCAAACCATGAAGAAGAGTTTCATAAACAACCATTTATACTTATTCAGTCAACTGAAGTCCAGCCAACGCTGTACTGTCCTAAAAACCATACCATATTGTGGAAGTCTGCTGAACTAAAACAATAAAGAAAGCACATGTACATAAACAGTTCAAAATGTGTACACCAATAGCAAATTATGTTGGGTTGTTCAAAATTTCTTGTTTTCATTTTTACATTGGCACTGCTCACATGATAGGTCATGATACGTCTGATAATCTTTGGTTATGTTTAAAAAGATCAAAAACAAATCAAATCCGAAATCATCCTAATTTTGCTAGGTGCATTGCAGCATTTGACTTGAATGTTGACACGTGAATGTTGACAAGTCACGTGAAAGGGCCTTTATACTTTCTACATTCTCAATTTACACACATATATCAGTTAAAAGGAGTGGCATAAAAGACATTTTCAAAAACAGGTGATAATTAGGAAGTAATACACATTTCACAGGAATACAACAC
This sequence comes from Carassius carassius, assembly GCF_963082965.1. Lineage (NCBI taxonomy): Eukaryota > Metazoa > Chordata > Actinopteri > Cypriniformes > Cyprinidae > Carassius > Carassius carassius. Next base: position 17,582,764 of record NC_081776.1, on the reverse strand, counting down.
ATCCATATAAATGGGGGATGAAACAGTTTGTGGCTAATGGTATAACTTCTTTTTTTATGTCTGTGTAACTATAGGGAATCTAAATGATCATTGATTTAAACATATGTTTGCTCTAGCCCTAAGCGTTCAACAGTGCAAAAAGTCCACGGAGGAGGGAGTCCTCATTTTGGCACGTATCTTTTTTTCCAGACAAAAGCACACACACACACATACACATCAGTAGGATAATAAAAGCCAAAAATGGTGATTTTACACGTAAAACCAGCTCCCGCACAAAAGCAAGTGTCGGCAGAATTTAAACCGGTATAATCGGGTGTCACATTATTTTGTGAAAACATTTTGTCTATAACAAAATGTACCAGAGAAATCCTGTCAAGAACAAGTACTCGATATAACCTCAGAGAGTGTCCAGAAAGACGAGAACCAATATATAAATTTGATAAAACTACATATTATTTAAAAATAACCAGCAATTAGGTAAATTGTATTTTCTTATTGGTTGTTTCACATATCTGTAATGTCAATTAAGTCTTCATGTCTCTTACCTTAAATATGTGCATATTGATATAATTTTATTTTATTTTTTACATTATATTTCTTTTATGTATATACATATTTAGATAAATTCTGTCAAAAGTGCGCCTGGAGTGTTTTATAGTTATTGGTTTGAACTCTATATGAGGCTACGAGAGCCACTTGGGGTCCTCTGCAGTGCAAGACGGGGATCTGGGGGTATATACTGATGAGGGTGGTTATATGGTGGTGGTGGTGGAGGCAAGGGTGGTTGTGAACCATCGTTCCCCCCATGGTTGACTCCGCCATCACGTGAGCGCACTGGTGTGGAGACGACAGACTGGATGAGTTGGTGATGAGTGGGGCTCTGGCTAAGGAACGCCTCCATACGTCTGTGACCGCCTTTGTCCAAGACGATGACCTTGACGATTTGCTGACACTGGATGAGCGTGTCGGGTCGTATCTCAGCCAGGGCCACGGGCTGGTAGGAGTGTGAGGGTAAGGGGCTGGCACATTGCAACGGAGGCTGCTGGATGAGCTCCCTCTGGTGGTTGAGAAAGGCGGTGCTCTCAGGGCTCTGCGGTGCTGCATTGAGCTGGTACGTCTGAAGCCTGTTGTGAATTGACACCTAGTTTAGAAAACAGTCAGAGATAGCATCATATGTTATAAGACTGTTCTCCTTCTACCGCCATCAGCCCTCCGGTGAACACACATCACAATGGACATGCGTAAAGTGTTGCGTGTGGACATCGCACAAGGGCGTTTGCTCTGTGTCTTGCAACTCGGACAGAGGGTGGGAATCTGGAATCGGGGTTGCAGATGTGGAGGGTTTTAGGGACCATGTGTTTGTGTCTTTAAAGTGTGTCATGGTTATTAAGAGGACACTGAGGGCCCCTGTGTCTCCCTTGGAAACCACTATGGGAATAGAGAATGAACAACACTTCAGGGAAGAAGGGGGACAAGAAAGGGTGGGACAGGTTACACAATGTGAAGGGGGTAATTGGACAACTACAGACGACACACATCCAAATGCATGCCATCAGTTTATCATACCTGTAAGTAAGGTTTGGGACTTTAATAAGAGTTTGCCTGGGTTTGCAAACAATTCTCTCTCACTCTTCCTAATTGTCTACTGGGCTCTAATAATGCACAATTGTATGTGGGATACTTCCACTGCATCTGGGACTGATGACTTTGAGGAGTGATGAACATAGTTCATAGTTCAAAGTGAATTAATCTAGCTTGGTTTTAGGATAGTTGCTGGCTCTTGAGGGTTGGCTTGATGACTAAAGTGAGGGCACCTGTCTCTGAATTAGTCTTCTTGACTAACTTCTTGGCAAATTTACTGACAGTGCACCACTTTGTCTGAGAACAGAGGGTGTGGAGTTGTAAAAACAAGAAAGAAAAAAAAGAAAATTTCCCCCATAAGGTAAATGTTTATTTTTTATTTATTTTTTTATTTTTTTTTACAATAATGTATAAATGATCTACTATTAATTCTAGTGATGGGAAGTTTGGATTATTTTACCGACTCAGAATTTTGAGTCTCGTTCAGCAAAATTAACAAATAATTGTTCAATGTTACTTACGCAAACGTTGATCACACTACAAACAATAACAAAACTAAAATGCTAAAAGACACAGAAAAGATGAATTCATTTGTTATCTGGGTCTTCAGTCTATGATTAGCTCACCTCACTTCTTGTATGACTTCTTCAAGTCTTCAAGTTTGAGTTGTTCCTTAATCAAGGGGCAGCCCCATACTCTAACCAATGCAGTCTGCGCCAGAAAGAGAATTGATTAGTTCATCTTTCAGATCGAGTTTGAGTCGTTCCTTAGTCACGTGACAGACCCATACGCTATTTCTGACATTTCTGGCACTGTTTTTTGTTACTGTTTCTTGAGGATCTGTGGTGTTATTATTTTATAAATAAATAAAACCCTGTTATAAATAAAATATTGATTAATTTGTATTTTTGACTGTCTATCAGTAAATAAACACTAGGTTACATAATAATATAATAATCCAAGCCTACAATACAAAGTATTTATAGCCTAGTTTATTCATTTTAACTCCAATTTTGAGTTTGCTCGTATAATAATTGCTTTTCCTAGCAGACTTGACATATTGGTCTAATATATGTATAAGATGAATGCTCAAAAAGGACATAATGACATAAATTAAAAGCAAATAAAATTTTGAATCCTAAACAAGTAACACTACAGTTCCCTATCTGTCGGTCACTACGAGTTATGTCGAACGACATATGGGGTCTCACTTGGGAGGCCAATCATCTCTGAGTTTAAGAGAAAACGCCAATGAAAATTGGCTACTCCCCGTGCCAACAGGTATAAATAGGGCGACAGGTGCATCCACTCATTAGATTTTTGCTTCGGAGCCGAGTGGTTGTATGAAAGCTGTTATACTCCACAAAGCCATTCATCTGCTGTATGTCGGGAAGCTGTTCTGGTTGGCGGTACGGCGCAAACAGCGGTGTCCCTTTCAGCGATTCCCCTGGGCACTTCAACTAAGAGAGCAGATTTCCTAAAAGAGCAAATCACGTAAGATTCGCGTATTTTAAAAGACGCCGTTTCGTCCGCGTCCTTCTGGATGTGGTTGTTTCCTGTTCTCTGACAACGGCCACGAGCGTTGTCTTCCGTGTCTGGGCATTCAGCACGCTGAAGGCGCATTCGTGGATGGTTCATGCACGCACTGCGTGTGTGACCATGGCAATGCTGCGATCGAGTCTCTCCTTTCTTAAAGGGAAAGGAGCAGACCCCTCTGTCACTACCCGTTCCGGTTTCCGGACCGCCGGCTAGTGCTCTGGGAGATTTGAAGGTGACAGAGAGAGTTTCTCCGCTGGGCCACGCCCCACGGACCTCTTACCCCTTCCACAGTGTTTGTCCTGTGTGGCTGCTGGGTGATTTTGCTGGGCTGTCTTATGGCAATCCCAACAGGTCATTCAGTTTGCCGCCAGGGATCAGATGTCCATTGCAGCATCGGGGATGGGCTATTGACCTTTGTGGATGAAGATTCGGCGGGGCTGCCCCCCTCGGGTGTTGTCGCCATTGCCGAATTAGACCCAGAGTTGACAGTCGTGCTTGCCAGGGCAGCTGTGAGCATCAGGATTGAGGTGAATGCACCGCCCAGCCCTGAGTGCTCATGGCTGTTCGATTGGTTCTCGGTGTAGAGTGTGGCTCACAACCGCGTTTTGCTCTGGTTCCTTTCTTCACGGATGTGCATGGGGAAGTGATGTAGTCGCGAATGGCTCCTTTTTACGGCCGGAAGCAGCTCATTTCGTTCCTCCGTCCTCACTACCCTCGATGGCGGGGCAGCTAGGGGTGCGTCGACATTCCCCAGCAGGAGAGTTGTGGAGCACCTGTGTCTGCAAAATGCAGCCACTGGGAGGAATAGTCCGCACCTCTCACCCAAGGCCTGTAAGCTGTCGGCCGCTCTCACTGCCAAGGCTTACAGTGCTGCGAGCCAAGCTGCCGTTTCTGATTCTGCCTGGTCTGTATGAGAGACGTTGACAAAGTACACTTTCTCGATGCTCCCATCTCCCAGGCTGTCCTGTGTGGCGTCACTGTCATGGGATGTGCCCAGCAGTTCCTGACAGAACAACAGCAGATTGAGGCCATACAGCACATCTCACCCCGACGTGATCCTCCGGTTGCCACCATTACGTCGCGGGCAGTGCCTCAGCCTGCTCGTTGCCGTGGGCGCCCCCCTGCATCCTCCACACCAGCTCCACCCCGTGCTGAGAGTTCTTCGAGGCCGGCGCGTCGAGCCCCACGCAGGAGAGCGGCACCCCCCGTGTCACTTCTGGCTGCGAAGTCTTCTAGGAAGATGACTAAGCAGCCCTGACACAGGCAACTCTGGGATGTGGGAAACTGCTCTTCAGGAGCTGGCGGCGACAGCGCCACTCCTTCCCCCGGAGGAGGGCCGGGTGGAGAATCCACCCTCCATGCGTCTCTGGCCAGTTCCTCTGGGAACACGAGGAGTGTGGCCATGATGACTCAGAACGCGATGCCTTTTGGGCCATCCGACACAACTCCCCATCACTGCACCACTGCGGGTATATCGACTGTCCCTTTGGTGCCACCTGTACGGAGTTTGGGAGCGTGGCTTGCGCTGCCCAACCCGTCACACTGGCTCATTCAGATGGTTCGACTCGGTTACGCGATTCAGTTCGCCAGGCGACCTCCCAAGTTCAATGGCATGCTCGAGACTTCGGTGGCAGTCCGGGACGCCTCTGTCTTGAGTTAGGAGATTGCTGTCCTGCTGGCGAAGGTGAGGACAGGGTTTTACAAGCCCTTACTTCATCGTACCCAAGAAAAGGGGTGGCCTTCGGCCAATCCTGGATCTGCGAGTCTTGAATCGGGCCCTGCACAAGCTCCCGTTCAAGATGCTGATGCAGAAATGCATTATCAAATGCGTTCAGCCCCAGGACTGGTTTGCAGTGATCAACCTAAAAGACGCGTACTTTCATGTCTCGATCCTCCCTCACCACAGACCGTTTCTGCGGTTTGCATTCGAGGGTCAGACATGGCAGTACAAGGTCCTCCCCTTCGGGCTCTCCCTGTCCCCCCGTGTCTTCACGAAGGTCGCGGAGGGCGCCCTTGCCCCACTCTGGGAAGTGGGCATGGATGCACTGGCACACAGCTGGCCTCGGGCTCTACGCAAGTATGTGTTTCCCCCAGTGAGCCTGCTCGCACAGATGCTGTGCAAGGTCAGGGAGGACGAGGAACAGATCCTGTTGGTTGTGCCTCACTGGCCCACCTGGACCTGGCTTTCAGAACTCATGCTCCTCGTGACAGCCCCTCCCTGGCGCATCCCCCTGAGGAGGGACCTCCTCTCTAAGGGGCTTTGCACCATTTGGCACCCGCGTCCAGATCTTTGGAACCTCCACGTGTGGCTTCTGGACAGGACACGGCAGACCTAAGTGATCTGTCACCAGCGGTGGTAGACACTATCACTCAGGCTAGAGCCACTCTCTATGAGGCAGGCCTATGCTCTGAAGTGGAGTCTTCTCACCGAGAAGACCCCCAGAGATGCCCGGTCAGAGTCGTGCTTTCTTTCCTGCAAAAAAGGTTGGAGCGTGGGATGTCACCCTCCACCCTGAAAGTGTATGTGGCTGCCATTGCATCCCATCACGATGCAGTGGACGGCCGGTTCCTGGGGAGGCATGACCTGATCGTTAGGTTCCTGAGGGGTGCCAGAAGCTTACATCCTCCTAGGACACCCCTGATTCCCTCCTGGGACCTCTCTATTTTCCTGGCAGGACTTCAGAGGGGTCCCTTTGAGCCGCTGTATTCAGTCCAGCTTAAGTTCCTGTCTCTCAAGACAGTGCTCCTGGTCGCGCTCACTTCTATCAGAGGGTCGGGGACCTCCAAACATTTTCTGTAAGTGAAGAGTGCCTTGTGTTCGGGCCGGCCTACTCTCCCATTGTCATGATACCCCGGCCTGGATACATGCCCAAGGTTCCCACCACTCCCTTCTGAGACCAGGTGGTGAACCTGCAAGCGATGCCCCTGGAGGAGGCAGATCCAGCCTTGGCATTGCTGTGTCCCGTAAGAGTGCTTCGCATATACGTGGACCGCACCCAGAGCTTCAGAATCTCTGAGTAGCTCCTGGTCTGCTTTGGAGGTCAGCAGAAGGGGAAGGCTGTCTCCAAGAAGAGGTTGGCCCACTGGATAGTGGATGCCATCGCCTTGGCGTACCGTTCCCAAGGTGAGCCGTGCCCCCTGGGGGTGAGGGCCCACTCCATATGGAGTGTGGCCTCCTCCTATGCGCTGGCGCACGGCGCTTCTCTGGCAGACATCTGTTGAGCTGCTGGCTGGGCGACACCTAACACCTTCGCGAGGTTTTACAACATTCGTGTAGAGCCAGTTTCTTCCTGTGTGTTGGGTAACAGGTAAATTGGCGGGAAGGGCTGGCTGGGTGTCACGCTTGCTGCGCCATTCCCCCTAACACAGGGATGCGAGTGCCTTTCTTCTCCCAGTAGAGTTCCCCAGTTGGCGCACCCTGGTTGAGCATCCTCCAGCAACCTCGGCAGTCAGACTTGGCGGAGCAGTCTGTCGCCAGGCCCAGTACTGGTGTTAGCATGCCCAGAGCTCCGGTCAGCCCCTGTACTGGGCTAGGTGTCCATATGGGTTGATTCCCTACAGATAATCCCATATGTGTATTTTTCCATGGTAAGGTTTCCCTCTTAGCAAACCCGTGTCTTCCCTTGACAGACCCGTTCTGTCAGTCTCTTCTGGCAGTCATTCCATCCCTACTCTAAGGTAGGACCTGCCTCAGAGACCCCTTCCATATGTAGTACTGCCCCCTGGGTCAGTCCATATCAGTATCTCCACATGTCACCTCCCTACGGGTAGGATGTGGTCTCTGTAGCCTGTTCCTAGGCTCGCTTCCCCATTGTCTTGCCAAGATGAAATAACAAATAGGGAAGATTTGAAGCAATCTTTTACTGAAGGTTGAAATCCCTTCCATTAACTTTATGTGGGCAGAACAGCAGCATGGCCTTCTCCAGCAGCGAGGTACTCACCCTTTGGCCCCTTCGGTACCAAGGTCAGTGAATTTGCGCTGGGGCTTTGGGAAGGCTACGACCTTAAGCGTAGTTTTTGGGGCATGCCACGGCTTGCCGACAATTGCAGCGCCACAGGGTTGTGACGGTGTTCAGGTTGTGTCGTTTTCCATACGTTTCGGTTACGTTCTCGGCTCCTCAGCGTAAAACGTAATGAGTGGATGCACCTGTCACCCTATTTATACCCGTTGGCACGGGGAGTGGCTCAGGTATGTTAAATCCACTAGCCAATTTTCATTGGCGTTTTCTCTTAAACTCAGAGATGATTGGCCTCCCAAGTGAGACCCCATATGTCATTCGACATAACGTCTCCGTTCCCTCCATCAGGGAACAAGGGTTACGTACGTAATCGAGACGTTCTATAGTCTAATCTGAAGGGTAAACTCAAAAGACATAAATCATACAACAAGGTAATTTTTGAAGATTATAATCCACTGTAAAAAACAAAAACAAACAGAAAAAAAAATATTTTTAATCAACGTGATTTTGCCATCATATGGACAAAATTTAAAGCATAAACAACTCTTTATTACCACATTTAGTGTTATGGAAAAGTACCATCATGATAGAAATTAAAAGCAACAATTTGAAACCAGAAATGCATCACGTAACTTTAAGAGTAAATAATAATTATAATTATAAAAAATATATATAATAATAAGTACTTTGACCCCATTTGTAAGGAAGTTTGAAATTAACTAATAACTCTAGCCAATGTTGTCACGTCATGGGACAAAAGAACGAACAACCCGAAGACCCGAAAGATGAACTAATCAATTCTCTTTCCAGCTCAGACTGCACTGGTTTAGCGTATGGGTCTGTCATGTGACTAAGGAACGACTCAAAAACCCAAAAGATCAACTAATCAATTCTCTTTCCGGCTCAGACTGCATTGGTTTAGCTATGGGGCTGTAACGTGATTAAGGAACGACTCAAACTCGACCCGAAAGATGAACTAATCAATTCTCTTTCCGGCTCAAGACTGCATTGACTGACAGAGGTAACCTACTACTAGCAGAACAGAACCTATAGAATATTGTGCATGCGCGACTGAACGAATCACCCCCCGAGACAACTCGTTCTTCCCGAGTCACATTAAAGATTTGTTCAAAATGAACAAATCATTCAAGAACGACACATCACTAATTAGTTCTTAGGTTGTTGATCCTAAGGCATGGAGACAGTTATTTTTGCGGTTGACCTTACTGCATATGCATTTGTAGGAGTTTCCCTTTCAGAAGCAAAATGTATGTTTTAAATAAATCATGCAATGCACTTTACTAAGGTTTATGGCTATCAATTTACTGGTATTTGCTAAATTTTTAATGCCCAAAAAGCATGTATGTCTTAACTAATTTCACGCCTGTATTGTTAATAAATTACCCACACCTGATTATCATCTCTGCTTGTTTGTGACCCTATGCTAATTTGAGCTGCTTGTGGTAGATTGACTGCACCTGTATCCTTTGATGTGCACATTGTCAGTAGATCAACCACAGAACTTTCCACTTCCATCAACCCTTTTATGGGATTGCCCTCTCACACTAATTTGTCCTGTTAAGTAAATCACACCCTAAAGGCAGTAAATAACAGTCTTGTACCTTTATTTGTGACCATCTTTCTTTCTTTTTTTCCATTAAAGTTTGTAATGTTGTGTCACCTCATAGCTGGTTTGCTTGGCTTGCAACGCTTTAACAAAGAACTTTAAAATCTTTTTGGGAAAAATTTAAGGAAAAAAATACTTCTAGAACCAACTCCGTTGATAAGGTTCAATTTATTTTTATCTTAGTTTTAGCATGTTAAAGCTGCCAAAATCTGGTGCTTGTATTAGTTTGTGTTTTCCTCAGTTATGGATTTCTTTTTTCACTTTTTATGAATTTTCACTTCACTGAAATTAATAGACATGAATACTGTTTAATAATGTTTCTCATTTAAATTTAAAGTTTTTGTAATCCTTTTCAGTGTTTAGCGTTTTTGGAATAGATTATCATATATTAAGTGTAATTTCTTTTCATCAAATGTTATAATTTGTTAATTGTTGGTGAAGCTTTTAAAATTTCAAGTTTATTAAATAAAATGTAAAATGTACATTCAGAAAAGAATATGAAAGTATATGCATAAAACTTTCATGACAATACTTGAGGGTATGATTAGTTCAGGATATGTAATGTTATAAGTTATAATGCAATTGTTATTATACAAACATTTGGGCATATTCCAAGTGTGACATATGAATATATATATATATATATATATATATATATATATATATATATATATATATATATATATGAATATTAGAATATAGGTAAGGGTTTTTGTTTTTTGTTTTTGTTTTTTTAGAGCGTATAGCTAAAAATTCTCATATACTGCTAACTGCTGTTAAATTATGAAATATTCATGCTTTCTAGAGAAAAGTGACTATGTTGAAGCTCAGCAACCCTACAATACACTTGCCGTACAGTATATTTTCTCTTTCTTCTTAATCTTTGTGTCCATCTTAGCACACTTTTCAGGTCATGTCCATCTCGGCCTTATATCCACTGTCTAGCAAACATGTGCCAATCACTGTCATCCATAACAGCTAAAAGATGTTTTAAAATGTATTACGGCAGTATTGCAGTGTTTAAACTGGCAGGTGGCTCAACTAGTCTATAGTAGTTGGACAGCTTTTTTCTCTTTCTGTTTCCCTTTCTCCTCCAGGATATGGCTGGTGTTTCATATGACCTCTCTGCTGCCTGCGATGTGTTCTGACAGTCCATGCCCTTTATGGAATTACATTTAGTTTGATGGACAGGTGCTCTCTGACCGGGAAGTACAGACGTCACTCAGTGGCGCGCACCGCGCATATTGAAAGCTCTCGCGGTGATTAAATCTGGTCTCTACCCCAAAAATTATTTTTCACAGACAAAGTGAAAGACATTTACTTTAAGCTGTACACTTATTTTGGTCATGTCACTGCACTCAGAAACTTTGGGATGACATTGGTGTGTTTGTCAAGTGTAAGAGTTTGCCAGGCTTCTCAGTACATATGAAAAACATTAAATTTGGGTATTATGACTCTGAACCCACAAACGAAAATATCAGTTTTGTTATTAATTAAAAAAAATTTCCTAAACATATTTCACATTCACAAATGCTAATTCTCCAACTGTAAACCTGTCTTCTCTGTTTTTCTAAAACAAATGGAAAACTATTTAAATGTAATCTCAGTATCTACTAATAAGAAAGCTATAAGGACTGTTAGAATTTGCTCCGCCTTTGATCATGTGTAATTTTGTTTAGATTTTGGCCCTCTTTCCTTTAGATCTATTTTATTCTTTATAGTTTTTTGTGGTTGATATTATGTGATGTATGTGTATACTTTTGTGTGTTTTTGTTCTCTGCATTAATAAAAAAAGAAAAAGAAAAAAAAAAAACTCTCGCGGTGATTTGTATGCAATACGTCGTGCCTTGTATTACTAAATATGTAAATAATATTTGACCTTCGATCATCTCAGTCTGTAAAGATGAGCTCTCAGGAGGAGATACAGAGCGGCATCGTCTTCCTCCTCTGCTTGTTCTTCAAGGCAGCTTGAAGTAAGCTTGTGTTATTGAAGTAACCAATAACATCAATAAAAGTTTTTAATGTTACAGTGTGCAACAGTTGTTGCGGGTAATTATTGTCATTCAGTAACACAGGCTTACTTCAAGCTGCCTTGAAGGACAAGAGCTCATCTTTACAGACTGAGATGATCGAAGGTCAAATATTATTTACATATTTAGTAATACAAATCAGCGCGAGAGTTTTCCAATATGTGCGCCACTCTCTGGTGCCACTGAGTGGCGCCTGTACTTCCCGGTCAGAGAGAACCTGCCCATCAAAAGCTCACTATCCAATCAGAGTAGATCACAGTTAACCCCGCCCCCACGAGAGGTTTGTGTCAAAAGCAAAAGCGAAATCTGTGGCACTGCATTCAGAATCCACGATCAGCGAAAATTAATCTTTGAAAAACATTAACAAAAATGAAGCATATTTGAAGAGCCTGTTACATTTGTGCAACTGTGTTAATTTTTTTTCATTTTCATTGTGTTTTTCTTCTTTTTTAATGGCATATTTTTGATAGTTTCTGAAAAAGTTACGTTCTGTTTTTTAAAGTTTCGTTCATTTTTTTAAAGCAAATGTAATTCCATAGCCCTTCAGGGGTTCACAGGGTGCTGACATTTACATGTGGCATGATTAAGGTGAGGGTTTTCAGTGCTATACAGGAAGTTGCTGCCACTCTGATAATGTTCAGGCTAATAGCAGTCCTCTAATGTGCTACATATAATGCTAGCAGAAAAGGTAATATGCCTATTAAACAGAACATGCAGACAGGGCTGCTGGATTTCGAACTTTAAATATATAAACACTTTATATAAACAGCCAATTCTCACTGTTAACTAGTTGCTTATAAGGACGAGACATCATAGGTGGGTGACGTAGCAACCAGGAAGCTATAAAAGCATGTGAGGTGGAACAGGTGTCAGCTTCTAGAAATGAAGTAAGTGCGGAAGTAAGGATGCCGGAAGTATGTACAAGGGACACAGCATCTAATTCCCTTTGGGGAACAATGGTTCCCTTTCAGTCTGTCACGTTCGACATTACGAATGGGATCTTGCCCGAGAGCCCTATCACCTTTGAGTGGTACAAAACGAGCCAATGGTACAGAAAGTATCTGCGGAATTTGCATCGCGAGCTCCGCCCCGCAGAGCGGGTATATAAGGAGCAGCGCTTTCACTTTGGATCCGAGCACATCGCTTGCTGCTTTCACCAGAGTGTTTACAAGCGAGTCAGCTGGTGTTGGTGTGATGGCGCGATTCAGTGGTTTGTCTGGGTTTCCTGCGGCAGCTCCCGTGTTCCACTGAACGCTTCAACACCCCTGAAAGAGCTTTCTCTTTTCACAAAAGAGTAACGGTCGATTTGCATCTTTTTAAAGATGTCATTTCGCCCTCGTGTTTCTGGGTGTGGACGATACATCGCTCCTCTTGACAGCCACGATCGCTGTGTCACGTGTCTGGGTTTCCAGCACGCTGAGACTGCATTCGTGGATGGCTCATGTTCTCATTGTGGGGACATGACCATCTCGGTGTTGAGATCGAGACTCGATTACCTCAAAAGGTATAAAGTCCCCTCTGCCACACCCCGTTCTAGCTCCTCTTCTCGTAAGAGGGCTACTTTGGCTGGTGGCCAGGCTGATCTGAGGGTTACTGTGTGGGCTTCCCCGACGGGCCAACCTCCTCGGGCCACACCCCCCTCACATACGCCGCAGCCGGTTGAGTTTCCGGATGAGTTTTATCAACCCTCTCAGGCTCCTGGGATCTCATTCTGAACTCGTGAAGAGGACCATATGTCGATAGCCGCATCACAAGGTGGGCTTGAATCCTCGGGAGATGAGGATTCGGCTGAGTTGCCTCCCTCAGGAGTGCCAGCCCGAGCAGACAGGTGGGTTATGGCCAATCCTGGACTTGCGTGCCTTGAACCGAGCTCTTCACAGACTCCCGTTCAAGAAGCTAACACCCAAGCGCATTTTCGAATGCATTCGTCTGATGGATTGGTTTGCAGCGATCGACCTGAAGGACGTTTTCTGGTTTTCTGGAGAGGCAAACAGGTCTACCTCTCCGACGAGCCATCCTCCAGAGGGTCGGCCTCAGCCCAGAACAACATCGCCAGCGTTTCCGGTCGCTGGAGCTGGCCGAGGCGGGCCGACCCTTTGTGTTGGCGCAGCAGCTCCGGGACTCGTGCCGCAAATGGCTGCTGGCCGGGGACGGCGACGCCGAGTCCATCATCAACACAGTGGTGCTGGAGCAGTTTGTCTCCCGCCTCCCAAAGAGGACCGCCCAGTGGGTCCAGTGCCACCGCCCGGTGTCGCTGGATCTGGCCATCCAGCTGGTGGAGGATCAGCTGGCGGCGTGCTCCGGGGTCGGCGAGCCCCTCCCTGCTGTCTCTCTCTCTCTCTCTCTTCCCCTGTCTCCCCTTTCCCCCCCGCTCCGAAATCTCTCCCTCTCCTTAGGTCCCGTTGGGTGGGGCCACCGAGGGCTGCACCCCGCTGGAGGGTGGCGATGGAGCCTGCGGCCGGGGCACGAGGTCCTGCACGAGGGATGGCCTCCCCCCCGCAACGGGGGAGTGAAGACCCTCCGGCTGCTTCCCCACGTCAATTCCCTGAGCCACTTCCCGCCACTGGGGCCGTGGGGAGACCCGTGGACAGGTGCCCGATGATGGAGGTGGGCACTCTGGTCCGGATCCCGGACGACCCGCAGGCTTCCCCCGATCAAGCCGGGCTGTACCAAATACCTGTGAGTATTAAGGGGGGTACCTATCAGGCTCTGGTGGATTCAGGTTGTAACCAGACCTCCATCCATCAAAGCCTGATACAATCCGGGGCATTGGATACGGGCTGCATGGTTAAGGTGAGGGATATAAGGGAATATCCATTAAAAGCCATAGGCATTAAATTTCGGGGCCAAATGCATAGTGTGGAGGTGGCCGTTAGTCCGCGCCTCCGGCATCCGCTAATTTTGGGGACGAATTGGCCTGCGTTTCAACATTTGCTGGGGTGTTTGACAGCGGGTGCCGTCGGGGGAAAGAACCGGCCGGGGGGCGGGGCGAGCACTCTATCTATGGGGAGAATCTATCCCAGGACCTAGCGGGGGAGGGGAGCCGAGCGGCGTGGCGAGGCTAAACCTTGCCGGCCGCGATGACTTTCCCCTGGAACAATCCCGGGACGAGACGCTTAAACATGCCTTCGAGCAGGTTCGCTCGATTGATGGGCGGATCCTCCACCCTGAGCGTCCGCTATCCCACCCGTATTTTGCCGTTATTAAAGGTTGTATCGAGTGACCCACGACGCTCAGACAAAGGAAGATACAACCCAGCTGTTAGTACCACAGAGCCGTCGGGAAATGCTTTTCCAGACGGCGCATTGTAATCCTATGGCAGGGCACTTAGGAGTAGCAGCAACACTAAATCGTCTAACGAACCGATTCTTTTGGCCGGGCATTCATGAGAACGTGCGCAGGTGGTGCGCGTCTTGTCGGGAATGTCAGTTGGTAAACCCACCGGCCGTTCCAAAAGCGCCTTTGCGCCCTATTCCTCTAGTGCAGGTCCCCTTCGAGCGAATTGGTATGGACCTGATCGGGCCGTTAGACCGTTAGAGGATTGCGCGACACGGTATCCTGAAGCAGTGGCGCTCTGCAACATCTCGGCAAAGAGTGTGGCGGACGCCTTGTTTCGTTTAATCTCCCGCGTGGGAATCCCAAAGTAGATTCTCACGGACCAGGGCACCGCGTTTATGTCACGTACGTTAAGCTAATTGTACGGATTGTTGGGCATTAAAGCGGTGCGTACCAGCGCCTATCACCCACAAACGGTTTAATCGCACATTAAAAACCATGATCCGGAAGTTCGTACAAGAAGACGCGAAAAATTGGGACCGTTGGCTAGAACCCCTCTTATTCGCTGTGCGCTAGGTCCCCCAAGCCTCCACGGGGTTTTCCCCCTTCGAGCTTCTCTATGGACGTCAGCCCCAGGGGGTGCTAGACGTCCTGAGAGAGACTTGGGAGGACGGACACTCGGATAGCAAAAATAAAATTCAATATGTCCTGGACCTGCGCGCAAAACTCCATACACTGGGGCGGCTGTCTATGGAGAATTTGCTCCGGGCCCAGGGCAGACAAAGCCAGCTATATAACCGGGGAGCTTAGCTGCGAGAATTTACACCAGGAGATAAAGTGCTCGTTTTACTGCCAACCTCTAGCTCCAAATTGTTAGCCAAGTGGCAAGGACCCTTTGAGGTCACACGGCGGATAGGAGATCTCAATTATGAGGTAGTACGGACGGATAGAGGCGACTCACGGCAAATCTACCACCTCAACCTCCTTAAAAAATGGAGCGGGGAGGAGTCAGTGTTGCTAGCGACGGTAGTGAGTGGGGAGGAGGATCTCGGGCCAGAAGCGATTATTAAAGGAAAACCCCTCGCACTGGCCCTAGGAGGGGACCACCTCTCGCCCTCGCAGCTCACCGACATCGCGCAGTTGCAGGTAGAATTTGCGGATGTGTTTTCGCCCCTACCCGGTCGTACGGACCTGATTCAGCACCACATTGAGACAGAGCCGGGTGTCGTAATTCGCAGCCGGCCGTATAGATTGCCTGAACACAAAAAAAAGGTAGTTCAGACTGAATTAGAGGCCATGCTGGGGATGGGTCTAATCGAGGAGTCACACAGCGATTGGGCGAGCCCGATAGTTTTGGTGCCCAAAACGGACGGCTCGGTACGGTTCTGTGTAGACTATCGCAGGGTGAATGCAGTTTCTAAATTTGACGCTTATCCAATGCGAATTGACGAGTTGCTTGATCGGTTAGGCACGGCTCGTTTTTATTTGACATTGGACTTAACCAAAGGATACTGGCAGATCCCCTTATCTCCCATGTCCAAAGAAAAGTCAGCCTTTACCACGCCGTTCGGATTACACCAATTTGTTACGCTTCCGTTCGGCTTGTTCGGGGCCCCGGCTACGTTTCAGCGCCTTATGGATCGAGTGCTGCGGCCCCATGCTGCATATGCCGCAGCCTACCTGGATGATATTATCATCTACAGTGGGGACTGGCAGCGGCATATGGAGCATGTGAGGGCGGTCCTCAGGGCGCTGAGACGGGCGGGGCTATCGGCCAACCCAAAGAAGTGCGCAATTGGGCGGGTGGAGGTAAAGTATCTGGGCTTCCACTTGGGCCACGGGCAGGTGCGTCCCCAAATTGATAAGACGGCAGCAATTGCAACCTGTCACAGGCCCAAGACCAAAAAGGAGTACCGGATACGGTCCAATGGACGGAGCCGTGCCAACGGGCCTTTACCCGAGTTAAGGCGGCCCTGTGTGGCGGGCCGATCCTGCACTCTCCTAATTTTGCTCTCCCCTTTCTTTTCTTTCTACATCAGACAGTGCACTATAGATCCCCTGAGGAACAGTTCCACTCATTCTCTACTATAGGAGAGGAAGAATTGTATAAACTTGTTAAATCATCTAAACCAACAACATGTATGTTAGACCCTATACCATCTAAGCTCCTGAAAGAGGTGCTTCCAGAAGTCATAGATCCTCTTCTGACTATTATTAATTCCTCATTGTCATTAGGACATGTCCCCAAAACCTTCAAACTGGCTATTATTAAGCCTCTCATCAAAAAACCACAACTTGACCCCAAAGAACTAGTTAATTATAGACCAATCTCGAATCTCCCTTTTCTGTCCAAGATACTAGAAAAGGTGGTATCCACACAATTATATTCCTTCTTAGAGAAAACTGGTATATGTGAGGATTTCCAGTCAGGATTTAGACCGTATCATAGTACTGAGACTGCTCTTCCTAGAGTTACAAATGATCTGCTCTTATCATCTGATCGTGGGTGTATCTCTCTATTAGTTTTATTGGATCTTAGTGCTGCGTTTGACACAATTGACCACAACATTCTTTTGCATAGACTTGAATACTTTGTTGGCATCAGTGGAAGTGCATTAGCATGGTTTAAATCGTACTTATATGACCGCCATCAGTTCGTAGCAGTGAATGAAGATGTATCCTATCGATCACAAGTGCAGTATGGAGTACCTCAAGGCTCAGTACTAGGGCCGCTACTCTTCACGCTTTATATGTTACCCTTGGGAGATATCATCAGGAAACATGGTGTTAGCTTTCACTGTTATGCTGATGATACTCAGCTCTATATTTCTTCGCAGCCCGGTGAAACACACCGATTTGAAAAACTAATGGATTGCATAGTCGATATAAAAAACTGGATGACGAGTAATTTCTTACTGCTAAATTCTGAAAAAACAGAGGTGTTAATTATAGGACCTAAAAACTCTGCTTGTAATAACCTGGAACACTGTCTAAGACTTGATGGTTGCTCTGTCAATTCTTCATCATCAGTTAGGAACCTAGGTGTGCTACTTGATCGCAATCTTTCCTTAGAAAGCCACGTTTCTAGCATTTGTAAAACTGCATTTTTCCATCTCAAAAATATATCTAAATTACGGCCTATGCTCTCAATGTCAAATGCAGAAATGTTAATCCATGCATTTATGACCTCAATGTTAGATTATTGTAATGCTTTATTGGGTGGTTGTTCTGCACACTTAGTAAACAAACTACAGCTAGTCCAAAATGCAGCAGCAAGAGTTCTTACTAGAACCAGGAAGTATGACCATATTAGCCCGGTCCTGTCAACACTGCACTGGCTCCCTATCAAGCATCGCATATATTTTAAAATATTGCTTATTACTTATAAAGCCCTGAATGGTTTAGCACCTCAGTATTTGAATGAGCTCCTTTTACATTATAATCCTCTACGTCCGCTACGTTCTCAAAACTCAGGCAATTTGATAATACCTAGAATATCAAAATCAACTGCAGGCGGCAGATCCTTTTCCTATTTGGCGCCCAAACTCTGGAATAACCTACCTAACATTGTTCGGGAGGCAGACACATTCTTGCAGTTTAAATCTAGATTATAGACCCATCTCTTTAACCTGGCATACACATAACATACTAATATGCTTTTATTATCCAAATCCGTTAAAGGATTTTTAGGCTGCATTAATTAGGTAAACCGGAACCGATAACACTTCCCATAACAACCTATGTACTTGCTACATCATTAGAAGAATGGCATCTACGCTAATATTTGTCTGTTTCTCTCTTGTTCCGAGGTCACCGTGGCCACCAGATCCAGTCTGTGTCCAGATCAGAGGGTCACTGCAGTCACCCGGATCCAGTACGTATCCAGACCAGATGGTGGATCAGCACCTAGAAAGGACCTCTACATCCCTGAAAGACAGCGGAGACCAGGACAACTAGAGCCCCAGATACAGATCCCCTGTAAAGACCTTGTCTCAGAGGAGCACCAGGACAAGACCACAGGAAACAGATGATTCTTCTGCACAATCTGACTTTGCTGCAGCCTGGAATTGAACTACTGGTTTCGTCTGGTCAGAGGAGAACTGGCTCCCCAACTGAGCCTGGTTTCTCCCAAGGTTTTTTTCTCCATTCTGTCACCGATGGAGTTTCGGTTCCTTGCCGCTGTCGCCTCTGGCTTGCTTAGTTGGGGACACTTCATCTACAGCGATATCGTTGACTTGATTGCAAATAAATGCACTGACACTATTTAACTGAACAGAGATGACATAACTGAATCCAATGATGAACTGCCTTTAACTCTCATTTTTGCATTATTGACACTGTTTTCCTAATGAATGTTGTTCAGTTGCTTTGACGCAATGTATTTTGTTTAAAGCGCTATATAAATAAAGGTGACATTGACATTGACATTTTGCAGACCGACGCGTCAGCCAGGGGGCTGTCCGAGGAGGTGGGGGGGAAGGACCGCCCGGTGCTGTACATTAGTCGGAAGCTCTCAAAAAGGGAGACTAAGTACAGCACCATAGAGAAGGAGTGTTTGGCCATCAGGTGGGCGGTTCTCACCCTTCATTACTATCTCCTGGGACGGGAGTTCACCCTCTGCTCGGACCACGCGCCCCTCCAGTGGCTCCACCGCATGAAGGATACCAACGTGCGAATCACCCGTTGGTATCTAGCTTTACAGCCGTTTAAGTTCAAGGTGATTCACAGGCCGGGGCGCAGATGGCTGTGGCCGACATCCTCTCCAGGAATGGGGGGGGGGGGGTTTGCAGGCCGGATGGCTCCACAGCCTGAGTCGGGCGGTGGGGGTATGTGGCGGGGGAGGCGTGGTTTAGCGAAGTCTGCAACGGGAGAGCGAGTGAAGAGACGAGCGGCGGTAAGTGGTTCAGGTGAGAAACAAGTAATAGCTGGATCTCGTTGCAGTGATTGGCGTGGGGAACCATTTAAGGAGCACGACAGCTGGCGAAGGACGAGAGAGACGGGGACTCGTGCTGGACCGAGAAGGCTACTAAAACGTACTGTAGAGTGAAGACTGCAAAGTGTGCGCACCTGCCGCGACTGTTTCTTTGTTTGATTTTTATTTTGTAAATAAAGCTTCTCACGAGCCCCGTACGCCGACCCTGGTCTCCTTCCTTTACCCCAACCTTGCAATTCATTACACACACAATCCACGTTTCTTGAGGTCCAGTGTAAAGTTTTCACAGTCAGTGATGAATTGAGGGGCCATGTCATCTGCCATCTGCTGGTGTTGGTCCATTGTGTTTTCTGAGGTCCAAGGTCAACACAGCCGTATACCAGGAAGTTTTAGAGCACTTCATGCTATCTGCTGCTGACCAACTTTATGGAGATGCAGATTTCATTTTCTAACAGGACTTGGCACCTGCATACAGTGCTAAAGATACCAGTAACTGATTTAAGGACCATGGTATCCGTTCTTAATTGGCCAGCAAACTCGCCTGACCTTAACCCCATAGAAAATCTATGGGGTATTGTGAAGAGGAAGATGCGATATGCCAGACCGAACAATGCAAAAGAGCTGAAGGCCACTATCAGATCAACCTGGGCTCTCATAACACCTGAGCAGTGCCATAGACTGATTGACTCCATGCCACGACGCATTGCTGCAGTAATTTAGGCAAAAGGAGCCCCAACTAAGTATTGAGTGCTGTACATGCTCATACTTTTCATGTTCATACTTTTCAGATGGCCAAGATGTCTAAAAATCCTTTCTTTGTATTGGTCTTAAGTAATATTCTAATTTACTGAGATACTGAATTTGGGATTTTCCTTAGTTGTCAGTTATAATCATCAAAATTAAAAGAAATAAACATTTGAAATATATCATTCTGTGTGTAATGAATGAATATAATATACAAGTTATACTTTTTGAATGGAATTAGTGAAATAAATAAACTTTTTGATGATATTCTAATTATATGACCAGCACCTGTATGTTTTGATTGTGCTACTTTGACAAACAACAGTAAATGTAAACAGTAAAAGAATCACAGAACAAAAATTGCGACTTACACACACACACAGACACACACACACAGAGCGCTTGCTGAATGACAGAAAGCTGGCACCAGTTCCACCTCACATGCTTTTATAGCTTCCTGGTCATTACGTCACCTGCCTATGACATCTCACCCTCCATTGGTCTGTTTATACATGTGATTCAGAGCGTGGTCACACTGGGGGCATTTCCATATCATTTCCGACTCAGCTAGAGTTCCTGAAGGGGAATTTTCATTTACTTGGTGCTATTTTAATCTTTTTGACCTGCCTTCTTTATTTCATTCTTTAACAGAAGGGGGCAACAGTGCACAGGTGAGTTTTACCTTCAGGGTGCCACTGTCAACTTTGGCTTTGGCGGCAATAATATTTTGAATGACTTTAGGGGAAGTGGAAGGTTGTCTGTTTTAGGACAATGTTTTCACTCCAGCAGGAACATATGGTTGTTGTAGCTTGTTAATTCCTGTTTACTAGCTCTGTGTTTCCTATAAGCTGTAAGCTACTGATGGATGCTAGGGGTCTGTAGGGACTTACCTGCTAGAACACTGAGCGCTTACCTCTACTGCATTGTGTCCGCTCTGTGACGTGATCATTTCCTGTTTGCCTGAGCAAAGAAAAGAGTCCAAATCAGACTAAAGATTAAAGAATGGTTGAATATGCATTACAATAATAATAATAATAATAATAATAATAATAATAATAATAATAATAATAATAATAATACTATGTTTAGGATGAAATGGAAGTATATTCATTCTATCCTCCATGTATATTTAATGATTTCCCCACTAGCTTACTAGATTGCATTATGGAATTGTTTTATCCATGAAGTGTGTATATATATATATATATATATATATATATATATATATATATATATATATATATATAAATATATATATATATATATATGCTGGGCAACGATTGAAATTTTTAATTGCGACTAGTCACAATTAAAAACACAAAACTAATAATTGCATTCAAAAGTAGTGTATCGTGAACTTTTTTCATTTAAAAGTACTGCTATATGAACAAAAGTTCAGTAACATTTGGTTTGCAAACACCTCAAACAAATAAGGTGTTTTTTTACAGTAGTATTCCTTTTACATAGTAGCAGTTAAAATATTTATTTTAAATCTTAACTTATTAATGTAATTAAATTTGGCACTGGCAGGACATTAACGTTTTTATAGAATTATTTTTTTATAGTTTGTTATTTGAAAACAAGTTATGCTCAGAGAATAGAGCCTTGATCGTAACATTAAAACAGGCATCTTCTGAGTAGAGACCTGGGGTGCGTTTCCCGTACAACGACGTAACTCCCTGATTAACCACCATAGTACGATAAATCGTTATGAAAACGAACGAGCTAGTCACGACTGTTTCCCGAAACCATGGTACCTGTGTCGCAGATCCATCGTTCAAACTACGTTGGTTTGAGCCGTCGTTCTTCTTCTTCTTCGATCTAATGGCAGACGGGAGACATGAGCACATTCCGCCACCTTCAGTAATTTGGTTTTATTTTCTCTTTTCTTCGACTCGAATTACGCTTTAGAAATTATGTAACGTAAGAGTCGAGTAAAAGCGAATCATTCATTTGTTCTGCAATACATTATACACACACGGAGTTTGTGTAATGTGCTCGATCACAATGTCAATAATTTCAAAATTTCATATACATACTATTCCTTATTTAATAGTGATAGGCTACTAAACCACAGTGGGGTTTTTTAACTGTGGTGTACTGTTGTGAACACCTGATGCTTATTTTGCTAAATTTTTCCTATTTAAGTCTCCTTGCCATTATGCCATGTGTTAATGAAAATTACTAGAAACCCAAATTTTCAAAGCATGAAATTGCAGTTCTTTTGGAGGAGGTGGAAAATAATAAAGTCCAGCTATTTTCAAAGCTGCAAAACAGCATTACAAATGCTGACAAAAATAAAATCTGTGCAGAAATCACTCCAAAAATAAATGATGCAGGCTATGGATACGAACAAAGCCCAGAAGTCAGGAATAAGTGGAGGGACTTTGCAAGTGTGACAAAATGGAAGGCTCTGGCACGTAAGGGAAGCAAACAAGACTGATGGGGTATCAATTCAGTTCCTCCTGTCCCAGAGGAAGAGAAAGTTTTGGCCATCCTGGGGCCTGTTGCAATGGAAGGATCCTTGGAGGTATACATGTGGATCAACCAGGCCTTTGCCTTCAAAGTTCAGGCCTCCTCCTGCCTGGCCTTTCAACATCAGGCCCTTTCCAGCCTGGGTCTCCAACATCAGACCCTCTCCAGTCTGGCCCTTCAACATCAGGCCCTTTCAACCCTGGCCCTCCAACATCAGACCCTCTCCAGTCTGGGCCTCTAACATCAGGCTTCATATTTTCAGAGAGCAATAAGAAGAAACAATGCTTTAAATTCAGTTGTTAGCTACACTGCATTATTATGATGTTGGAAATTTATGGAGGTGGTGGGTGATGGCCTGATGGGTGGGTGATGGAAGCACACATGACTCTTTTGTGTGGGCCACTTTTGCAGTTTGCCAGGTGGCTGAAGACGGTGCATGGCTCTGGTGATAACTGGCTGCTGGGAGACAGAGGAAAATCCTCTTCGCCCATACCTTCTGACACCTGGGCAGCTTCCAGCCACCATTGCAGTTTAAATCATTTGTTTAATCTGACATAACATCTGTTAAATATTTGGTTTATTTGCCGATATGCATTAAATGAACACTTAAATTTTTTTTAAATACTTTTGCAAACAGTGTATATACTGTCTCTCTCTCTCTCTCTCTCTCTCTCTCTCTCTATATATATATATATATATATATATATATATATATATATATATTTGATGAATAAAAGGTTAAAAAGAACTGCATTTATTAAAAAAAAAAATTCTAATAATATATGTTCTAATAATATATTTTCTTTACTATCACTTTTTAGCAATTTAACACATCCTTGCTGAATAAAAGTATTGAATTTATTTAGAAAAAAGAAAGAAAAAAAATTACTGACCCCAAATTACTGACCAGTAGTGTATATTGTTATTACAAAATATTTATATTTTAAAAACATAGTTTCTTTTTTTTTTTTTTACTTTTTATTCAAAGTATCCTAAAAAAGTATCACATGTTCTGAAAAAGTTTCCAACTTTGATAATGAATCATCATATTAGAATAATTTCTAAAGGATCATGTGATAATGATCCTAAAAATTCAGCTTTGCATCACAGAAATAAATGATAATTTAAAGTATAATAAATTTAAAAACAATTATTTTAAATTGTAATAATATATCACAATATTACATTTTTTTCTGTATTTTTGATCAAATAAATGCAAGCTTGATGAGCAGAAGAAACTTCTTTCAAAAACATGTATATATATGGATAAAAAGTTAAAAGTTTTCATTTCATTTTCATTTCGGTTCTTTCTTGGTTTAAAAAAAATCTTCAGGTTCCATATGCAGAGAGAAATGGGAACGGTCCAGCATTTAGCAATAATTATTACCTCTGTTATTATTCTTGATTTTTTCAAACTACTAACACTTTGCATTTTTGAATTATGCCTTATGTGTGACCAAAAATGTAGTATTTTCTGTTTCTGCTGTTTGATCGCGCTGGTGCCTCGTGCACATATTCACTGGAAACAGCAGTCGTTCACCAGAAAATTCAGCGTTAGCAGCAGTCAACTTACTCCATATATTGTTAATTATGATTTTTTTTCCCATCGATACCGAAACAAGCATGAACAACAAAGCCTATTTTGCCTCATGAATAATAGTTAAGCTTCAAATGGGCAACATCACGAATATGAAAACGGATTTCTCCCGACTTAGAAAGCCCAACCTTACCTTATGCTTAGCTTTAAATTATTATTATTTTTTGTTTGTTTATAGCTAAGCCTATATTATCCATTAATATATTTTTAATTCTTGTTTTGTTCTGATATATTTGTTAAATTTAAAGGATTTGTTGTAAAGTGAAGGGAACTAAATATATCCTGTTTGTACATTATAACATTATTAGGCCAGCCGTTAGTATTTCTAAATGTAATAAAATGCAATTTATACATGAATTATATAATATCTAAAAAAATAAAAAAACATGCAGCAAACGAAAATAGGTGATTAATCCGTTAAAATGAAACCTATACACGACACATATATTTTTTCTCTCACAAACTTAATTTATTTTTTAGCGTGTTTAAAATAAATAAATAAAGAAAACATGCAGCAAATGAAAAAAGGCGATTAATCCCTTAAAATGTGTTACTCTGGGTTAACAGTAATTATAAATATTATATACTTCAGAGCAGAGCCTGCATTGGCCTTATCTAGGCTATCCAGTTTTTTTTTTTTTTTTTTTTCATTGCATCTGAAAATGACTTCATTCATCACATTCACTTCACGCGCTCTGGCGCAGATCCCCCTCTCGCGTTGTTCAGCTCTGGACGATTTAAAAATGTTTGATATAAAGGTTGCTGTCCCATTTTATACAGGAGTTGTTCATGTAAAATAATCAAATTATATTGTTAGTTCTAATTATATTGTTAACACAAGTTCATTTAGGCTATTTAACATGCACTGTGACATTTTATCCTTTTTAATTTATAAACTCCTTGAGATTTTAAAGTTAGTTTAATAGTACTTAAATTCAAGTTTAAAAATAGGTTCTAACTTCTTAAATTATTTCTATGAATTAGTAATATGTTATCATGTTTATTCTTGTAGAAAATAAGTGTTTATTCTTTAAGAAAATAAGGAAAAAAATGATCCAAATATTTGTTTTGTTTCACCTATTTATGTAGGCTACAATTATTCAAAAATAAATAAATACAATTATTCAAAAATAAATAAATAAATAAATAAATAAATAAATAAATGTCATTAAAAAATACAATCGGCCTGAGTAAATTTGACCATTATAGGATTGTGACTTTAAAGGTTAGTGATTTAGGAGGTGAAAATACTGTGAAATTACAAATGGCATTGGATTTTAGAGCATAACAACTGAAGGTTTATGAAACGTTAGCCAATAAAGCATTTTTTTTAAACAATGGAACTTAAAGTTGTGAACTAAAATACCAACAACCATACAGCATGTGAATAAATAAAATGCATACTTTTCATAACATTTCATTATTCATAAAATGCATAACGTTTCTGGTGTTTGGATTTGTACTTCAGTATAATGAGCACCAAGTTTAAGAATAGCCCTAGACTGGCTTTCTCTCTATCTCTCTCTCTCTCTCTCTCTCTCTCTCTTTCTCTCTTTCTCTCTTTCTCTCTTGTTTGCGCATGTGCGGAAGTGACTGCGGCAGCGTGTGTGAGTGAGTGAGTGACGGCGTTCCTGAGTGAGTTTTTTTTTCGTCTACTCTTTTCTTTCTTTCTTATCTTTTTCTTGTGTTTTGTTTATTAGTAGTTTTTAGTAGTACTTTGGTGGTTATGGGTCAAAACTCAGATGGGTTTTCGATATTGACCGCTCGACATACTTGTAAGTGCATACCAGATGATTCGGTGTCAGTCGAAGATCGCTTGGTGGCAATCGGCAATGAGATTGTGCTCAAAACAGTTTGTCAGCATCAAGGATGAATAAGGCTTTTGTTGTCTTTCTGAAAGAGCTAACTATGGTGGATCATTTAGTTGAGCGCGGTATATCTGTGAGAAATATTTTCATTCCAGTATTGCCGCTGTCTAATCTTTCAAAAAAGGTTATCATCTTTCAAATGTTCAATGAAGATGATTCCACTGGGTTTAAAAAATCCAGATTTGAAACACATTATGTCTTTTAGAAGACAAATTTTCATGATTTTGAGCACTGATTACCAGCATCTGAATGTTACTGCGAAATTGACGGTGTTGGATAAGGATTACACCATCTTCATAACCACTGATTCAATGAGGTGTTTCACGTGCGGGAGGCATGGTCACACCAAACAAACGTGTCCTATGAGTAAGGATGCTGAAAAAGTGGATAATGTGAATGAGTCAGTCACTGTTAATGAGCGTGAGAATCTTACTGTTGATGTAAACAATGAAACTGAAATTGATCAGCATTCTGGAAAAGCTCCTGATGGTCTTATTGAACCCAGTTCATCTGGTTTTGTCAATGACTCTGATGTGGCCCCGATTGTTACAGATGTGTTGAGTGAAAATGTTGCTGGTGCTAGTGTAGAGATATAGGATGGTGCAGAAGCTGTTGCTGATGATGCTAGGGTATCTGAGCACTTTGGAGAACAAGTGGAGATTGAAGGAGCGATAATTTTGAATTCACCTGATAGCGTGTCACATGATGTTAGAGAGAGCTTAGAAAATGATGAACAGTCTCTTTATGATTCTGATAGTGAAGATTCAGATAGTTGTGGGGATAATATTGATATGGCATCTCAGGGAAGCTCTACTTCTAAACCAAATGTATCTTACTATACAGTTGAACAGCTGAATCATTTTCTTGATTCTACAAAAAATCTACGGAAACCAAAACTTGAAATGTATTTTCCGAATTTAAGGCTTTTCAATGATTCATGTGCATTTGCCATGAGGAAGGCTACTTTAGAGGAACTTGATCAGCCAAAACGTTACCGACTTAAGAAATGTATGGGTAATGTAAGAAAAAGAATGAAGACCCGATCTGTGAAACACTACTAAGATGGGTCTTGTTATTTTAGCGTTATTCCTTTTTGATTTTCTCTTTTTCATCCCTATGACCTCATTTAACATTGGCTCTTTTAATATTAATGGTTGTCGGGGCACTGAAAATAGAGCTAATTTATTTGATTATTTACAGTTAAAAAAGGCAGATATAATATTGTTACAGGAGACGCATACAGATGTTCAAAATCAAATGCAATGGATGACCAAATGGAAGGGTAGTGTACTACATAGTC
Organism: Carassius carassius; assembly: GCF_963082965.1. Lineage (NCBI taxonomy): Eukaryota > Metazoa > Chordata > Actinopteri > Cypriniformes > Cyprinidae > Carassius > Carassius carassius. Next base: position 17,555,835 of record NC_081776.1, on the reverse strand, counting down.
ATGGATCCAATGTAAGTGCAGGTGTTGCAATACTTTTTTCTTCAAGGGTCAATGGTCATACTTTTGTGTCTGAGATATTTCCTGGTCGGATTTTGCGTGTGGATGTTACATCAATTTTTTTCATTTTTTTAGTGTCTATGCACCAAATATAGGAAATGAACGTATACCTTTTTTAAAAAAAACTGTCTGAAGCTATATCAGAATGTTTCCAAGATAAGATTATTGTATTAGGGGGTGATTTTAACTGTACTTTAAATCAAACTATTGATCGAAATCATACTGAACCTCATCCTTGTTCAGCTGAGGAACTTATATCCTTAATTAATTATCATAGTTTTATTGATTTATGGAGAAATACTTTTCCAGGGGTGAGGCAGTATACCTGGCTTAAACAAAATTCTAATGAAATGTCAGGGGCAAGAATTGATAGGTTTTATGTGAAAACCAATAACAGAGTTAGATTTTTTGGTGATTCCATTTCTCCAAATTTCTTGTCTGATCTCCACTATATTTCTATGACTGTTTCTGTATCTTTTATTAAATCTTATTCAACATATTGGCATTTTAATAATAGACTGCTCCAAGATAAATATTTTATTCATGCTTGTCACTGTTTTTGGGAAGCTTGGGCGAGGAAAGAGAGAGTTTTTTTATCATTAAGTCAATGGTGGGATATAGGCAAAGTCAGGGTAAAACTTTTTTGTCAATAATATGCTGCCTACAGTACTAAAGCCCTTAAGGAGAAAATGAAGTTATTAGAACAAAATATACTTCAATTAAATATTCAGAATAATAATGACTCTTATTCTGCAGATACTGAAAGAAAGAAATTTATTTTAAAAAATCTTTTGGAGGACAGGGGCAAAGGAGCTTTGATTAGAGCTATGTATACTCATTTAAATGATATGGATGCTCCTACAGCTTTCTTTTTTTGGATTAGAAAACAAGTTTAGGGATAAGAAGTATTTTCATCATTTAAAACTTTCCAATGGCCAGCAAATAACTGATCAAAAAGAAATTAATGCTATTGCTTTGTCATTTTATGAAAAATTGTATCAAGCAAAAGCAGTTGAAGAATTGGCTGCAGATTTGAATCCAGGGAGTGTCCTGGAGTAGATGGTAGTTTTATAAATATTTTTGGAATTTGATAGGACATGATCTTTATGCAGTTTTGTTAGAATGTGTTGATAAAGAAATTCTTCCTTTGAGCTGTCGAAGAGCTGTCTTGACATTGATTCCAAAGAAAGCAGACTTAGGTCTTTTGAAAAACTGGCGTCCTGTATCGCTTTTAACTGTGGATTTGAAGATATTGTCTAAGGCTCTTATGAATAGATTAAAGCAATGTATATCAAGTGTAATTCATGAAGATCAAACATATTGTATTCCTAAAAGAACTATTTTTTATAATCTGTTTTTGATAAGAGACTTAATATCCATTGGAAATATATATGCTTTGGACATTAGTTTTCTTCCTCTTGATCAAGAAAAGGCATTCGATAAGGTTGATCATTTATATCTTTTTAAGACTTTAGAGGCTTTTGGTTTTGGGTCACAATTTGTTGCTCTTATTAAGCTGCTGTATAATAATATTTACAGTATGCTTAGAATTTATGGTTCCTTGACCAGACCATTTTCTGTAACTCGGGGTATAAGACAGGGGTGTCCACTGTCTGGATTATTGTGTGCTATTTCGATTGAACCATTGTTGGTTTCTTTAAGGAATAAGCTACAAGGTGTGAACATTTCAAGTTACCCAGCTTTAACCCCAGTAAAACTTACAGCATATGCTGATGATATCACTGTTTTTATAAGCAATTTTGTTGATATAAATACTTTAACAGCTTGTTTAAATAGTTTTCATAAAGCAACATCTGCAAGTATAAACTGGGTGAAATTTACAACTTTTCTTATGGGTGAATGGAGGGAAAAGGGACCTCAGAAACTATAGAAGCAGATTAGTCTCAAATATAATTCACTCAAAAAACACGATTCACACATGCGTAGACAATTTCACATGCATGAAACCTAATTCACGTACACACAAAAAAAAATCACGTGCGTGGAAAAAAAATATATTCACAAAAAGCAATTCACAAGCGCAAAATAAAATTATATATTCATAAAATACATTTCACAAATGCAAAAAACTATTTGTAGATATACAACTGTGCACAAAAACCTTTGAATGTTTAAAATGTACGATTGTCTGAATGTACGAATCGTCATTTACTACGAATCCACTCGGATTTGTGTGTGTGTGTTTTTGAGACTTTCCTGGCAGAGCTCTCTTCCCATGTGGGTCTGTTGTACTCTTTAGCCAATCAGATGCGAGCTTACCATTCAACCAATCATATCATAAGACACTGAGTGCATTCAAGGAGCATGATTCTGCGCACCTTTAGCGCAATATGGATTAATTAGAACAGAAATTAAGCCTTTACATCAGTAATCCAGCATGGCGAATGAAGAACGGGAAGCACGGGTAAGAGTTTAGTTTATTTCATAAAAGTCTGAGTTTACACATTTTATCGTTTACACATTCAATCAAGACAGTTTTTCTAGTTAGAAAACTAGTTAGAAAAAAATACAGTTGTAACAGGACAGTTACAGTAATTATAAATTAAACTGCAATCAGGATAGTAAAAAGAAAGACCTGTAAAGACAAAATTAACATTTTGAGAGTTGTGAAATTATAATTCTAAATAATCTTGTTTTATAAATTGATGTCTGTTAGGTCAGTGTGTACTTTATTACAGTAATACATTTTAAAACATGTAGCCGAGTCATTGTTAACCACTACGTTGAAGCAATGTAGTTCGATCAAGATAAACAACATCACATATTTGGAAACGTTGTTTAATTTGTAAATATATTGTCTGTACATTGTAATGCATCTTTCTCTTCTTATAATTTAGGAATATCTAAAGCAGTATATTCTTCAGCGACTTCATAATCGTTTAGTTCAGGGATTCCCAAAGTGTGGTGCGCGCAAGGAAAAATGTAATGGCGGTCTGTTTTTTTTTTAAATGGGATTTTTCCATACAATAAAAAAACATGAACAGTAAACATTTCCTTTGTAATCGCTTTTATTTAAAAAAAAACTATAATTTATTAGTTTTCATGGAAACGTAGAAGACAGATGCTGTCTTCAAGGCACTGTTCTTCTTTTATGTACTGCAGGCTAATATGCGTGCCAGCTCGTTTCATTCATTCCATAATATATATTATAAATATGCTTAACTGGCTGAAATCAGAGAAACTGTCAAGTTGGACATCTTATGATAAAGTTGTTAGTCAGGAGGAGAGGGGCCAAGAGAGAGTGAGGATTTGGAGGCAACAGAGAGGAAGAGAATAGAGAAAGAAAATGAGCAAATAAAAAATCTTGAGGAAATCTCTCTCTCGCTGCAGGCTGAGCGACTTTTGCACTGCATTCGAAAAGTTCCAGATGCACCTCTTTCATTTTATTTTATGTTTGAGCCTATGCTCTTTGCAACTTAATTATGTTGTGGATCGTGTGTAGGTTATTTATTGTCGCACTTGAAAAGTTTCAGATTGATCCTCGTTTTTATTTATTTCATATATTTCGGAGCTTATTCTCTTTAATGATGTGGATCGTTTGTAACTTCATTGCAATTTAATTCAATTTACTGTCGTTCTAATTTCCATAACCGTTATGTTATGCAGCAGTTCCCAAACTTTTTTTCCTGTGCTCCCCCTTCTATGTCCCAACCGGGTTGGCGCACCCCCAATCCCCACTTAAAAAAAAAACGCAACAAAGCTGTCTTTTATCGCCATATAAAGAGTCATGAACAAAGAACATCAACAAAGTTTCAATATAATGCAACAAAGCACAAGCTTCCACTTTTAAGAGGACGAGTGACAGACACAGGCTCAGTAACAGAAAGCATGGTTATTTTCAGCCGCATAAAAGAAACAATATCCTAGGCCTATTAAATGACCATGGAGCTAGCAGCAGCATCATCTCAACCCGCGGCCCGTCACGAATTCAAATGCGTCCCAACATGCTGAACACAATTAATATTTTTTTCCAGTTTTACAATTATTATTATTTTTTACATTAATTTAAACATTTAATTAAGAAATATAAGCTATAGCCTAATGTTTTTTTTTCTGTTAAATTATTTTGTGTTTCATATATTATTTTCAGACATGATCAGACCTACTCACATAACATTACTCATTTAACTAACACATACAAGCGCCCACTTTGGCAGAATTCAATCAACAGCCATTAGTTCGGTAAAATTGAGCATCATAATGGACAAATTTGTTTTTAAGGGAGAAAAAAAAGAAGTGTGAAAAATGCCAGCGAATGAACACGTATAAAAAATAATAGTCGCAGTATCAGTAGTGAAGGAGAGTGCTGGATTTTCGGTTTGCCCCGCATTTTACTTGAAGTTCAGGCAAATGGGAACACCATATATTACATAGCAATCATCCTTAATTGAAGAAATGTGGCAAAACATCTCTGGAGAAAACCTTATATTATTAAATTTGAATGTGCTTTCCATATTTGGATCAACATAGGCTACATTTGTGAATGCACATTTTCTGCAATGTCGCGTCAAGTCATGCTCCCGTGCGCGTCTTACAGACTGCATCTTAAGCCATATGTTAAACTTTCCGCGTCCGTGGGGAGACCGTTATGGACCGCTAGGTAGGCGTGACGTAATAATTGTCATGGGAGAGTGTGTGCAGAGGCTCTGAGAGGACGAACGCGTACCTCACATTTTTTTTATGACCGCGCGGACAGGTGCGCGTGGTCAGTAGGCTTCAAAAGCACAATTACACATGTGGAGGCAGTGTGAAGAAGCCCATTGCTGCTCGAACCTGTACAATCCGCTTGCACTTGGACTTGGACCATAGTGCGGCCCAGTGGAAAAAAAGAGAACCACTATAACTAGTTACAAATTAAACAACGTTTCTAAATATGTGATGTTGTTTATCTTAATCGAACTACATTGTTTCAACGTAGTGGTTAACAATGACTAGGCTACATGTTTTAAAATGTATTACTGTAAGAAAGTACACACTGACCTAACAGACATCAATTTATAAAACAAGATTATTTAGAATTATAATTTCACAACTCTCAAAATGTTACTCTAACTAGTTTTCTAACTAGAAAAACTGTCTTGACTTTTATGAAATAAACTAAACTCTTACCCGTGCTTCCCGTTCTTCGTTCGCCATGCTGGATTACTGATGTAAAGGCTTAATTTCCGTTCTAATTAATCCATATTGCGCTAAAGGGGCGCAGAATCGTGCTCCTTAAATGCACTCAGTGGCTTATGATATGATTGGTTGAATGGTAAGCTCGCATCTGATTGGCTAAAGAGCACGACAGACCCACGTGGGAAGAGAGCTCTGCCAGGAAAGTCTCAAAAACACACACTCAAATCCGAGTGGATTCGTAGTAAATGACGATTCGTACATTCAAACACTTGTACATTTTAAACATTCAAAGGTTTTTGTGCACAGTTGAATATCTACAAATTGTTTTTTGCATTTGTGAAAAGTATTTGATAAATATATAATTTTATTTTGCGCATGTGAATTGCTTTTTGTGAATATATATTTTTTTACACTCACGTTAATTTTTTTTGTGTGTACGTGAATTAGGTTTCATGCATGTGAAATTGTCTACGCATGTGTGAATCGTGTTTTTTGCGTGAATTATATTTGAGACTAATCTGCTTCCATACGAAACTGCCTCATCAGTGTAAATGGACTCGAGGTGGTTTTAAAATTCTTGGGATTTATTTTGGTACTGAGGAGTATATGGAGAAAATTGGGAAGGACTTTCTGATAAAGTGATTGGGAGAATCCAGAGATGGAGATGGATTCTTCCACATCTTTCATACAGAGGAAGGGTTTTAATTGTTAATAATCTGGCAGCCCTTTTTTCTGGAATGGCCATCATTGGCTTCCACCTGGGGTTTTGTACTTGCCGGTGGCAGAAGGAGGACAAGGACTCATTCATGTGAAATCAAAAATGAAGGCTATGAGACTACAAACATTGAAAAAGATATTTAATAGACAGACAGAGTAACTTGGATATCATTCAGTCTCATTCTGTTGCAAAATACGACCAATGTAAAGTTGGACAAACATTTGTTTTTTTAACTGAAAAGACTTAAACTCTTTTGTCTCATGATGATTTTTATGTGTCTATTCTGAGAGTATGGGGACTTTTTAAGGTGTTAAGAGACATTATGGTATTCTTGAACCTTTGTTTTTTTTAATCCATTGTTTAATATACAATCAACTGTACTGAGTTCATTTGTCGCATTGTTTTTTAAAGCAGGAATAGTAAGAATTATTGACTTGCTTGATTTGCACAATAGCCAATGGAAAAATGTACAGATTCTTGCTGATCAAGTTGGTCTTAGATCAGTAAGATCAATGCAATGTTTTGTTAACGGTCTTAAAGCCTCTTTTCCTTCTGAAGTTATGTCCTTTGTAAACAATGTTTTGCATAATGGTGAGATGACTCAGACTTTTACTGTTTTAAAGATTATACCCAAAAATTTGAAAATGAATGAAAGTGGACAGTTTTCTTTGTTGAAGGGGTATGAAGTATCATACATAGCATAGTGGCCACTAACAATTTTGTTTCAAGATTTAATACATCCGTTTCATCAAAATGTCCTTATTGTAATGATGTTGAGAATGTTTTTCATTTATTTTGTGGTTGTTTTCGTTTAGAGTCTTTGTTTGTGTTGCTTGATGAAATGATGTCTAAACTTGGTTTTTTATTTAATAAGACAGTTTATTTTTGGAAATAGTTATAGACGTTCTTGGCAAGGTGAATGTAAGCTTGCTAACATTTTGGTGGGACAAGCTAAATTGGCTATTCTAAAGTCACATCAGTGTAAGAACGAAGATCAAGATGTTGATTTGGTGATGACGTTTAAATCTTTGGTAAAATTCAGAATTGTTACTGAGTATACTTTTTATCTGCATACAAAAAATGTGATTTTATTTGAAATGATATGGGGTGTTAAAAAAGCAGTTGTCACTGTTAATGAAACTGGTCTGGTTTTTCTTTGGTGATTATTAGTACTTTTTTTTTGCTTTGTTTACAAATGGATATATATATATATATATATATATATATATATATATATATACATAAAACATTTTCTAAAATTTTTGAAGAAATGAGAGTGTAAACTGTTTTTTTAAATAAAAGTTTTTTGAAGGTCTCTCATTCTCTCTCTCTCTCTCTGTGTGTGTGTTGCATGCTGGGAAGCGAGAGTGTGGCGTGGGGTGTGAGAGGCAAGTGCGAGAGCGTGAAGTTTCTTAAGTTTTTTCTTATAGTTAAAACTATTTGTCCATAGGTTTTACCTATCTTCTTTTATTGTTTTCTTTTTTTCTCTCTTTTTTTCCTCACTTCTTCGGGTCACCGTTTATTGTATTTAAGTTTGCGAGGCGTTTTCTAGTCAGACGGGATGGCCTCTCTCCCTGCGGGGGAAGAGCCATCTCTCTCGCTTCGGAATGGTTTCAGGTGTGTTCCTGAGGCAGGTACAGTGATTGAGGAGGTGCTGTTAGCAACAGGAGAACAGGTAGGCCATGAAAACATTGTTTCTGCATCTCGTATGCACAAGGCAGTTGTCGTATTTTAAAAAAACGAACAACTAGTAATCAGGATAATTGAAAGCGGTATTTGGGTGAAAGAAACTTTTGTACCCGTTACACCTCTTTTTGCTCCAGCTACAAAAGTGACAATCTCCAATGTACCTCCTTTCATTAAAGATGACGCGATCGTGCGAGAATTGACACGGTTCAGAAAGATGGCTAGTGCTGTGAAAACGATTCCTTTGGGTTGTAAATCTACCGAACTTAAGCATGTATTGTTTTTTAGACGACAAGCGTTTATGTTTCTGACAGCGCCTACTAAAACACTGTATGTTTCGTTTCGAGTGACATGTGGAGAGAGTTCTTATATGGTTTACGCGAGCACTGATACTTTACGTTGTTTTGAGTGCGGACTTTTTGGCCACAAGAGATTTTCTTGCCCTCATAAACAGCAGCAGGTAGAGGAAACAGCAGGGCCGTCAGGTTTGACGAGTGCGAGTAGCGGAGCGACTGAGGTGGGAGAGCCGGTGAGTGATGCGGGTGCTCGGAAAGAGGACGGAGATGCAAAAAAAGAAAGTGAAGCTGGTGATAGAGTAGAGGTGAGTGTAAACCCGACTGGAAGTACTGAGGGTATAAATGAAGAAGTTTCGTCTATTGGTTGTATTGTTACTGGTGCTTTATGCTTCAAAGACGATAGAATGCAAGAAGACATTACAGGTTCAAATGATGAAGTGGAAAAAGAGTCCGAAGATGAGAGTATTAGAGATGATGATTCATGCATTGATGTAGACGTTGGCAGATATGGAGATTTGTATACTGTTGAACAGATAAACTCTTTCCTGGATGAAACTAAGGGGAGGAGTGTTAATGTTGAGTTTTTTCCTGACCTAGAGAAATTCATCGCATCCGTAACGAAAGCTCGTAAAGAATGTAACGTTGAGATTTTGTCGCAGCAAAAAAGGTTTAGACTAAAGAAATATTTGACAGCAGTCAGACAAAAAATTCAAAAGATGAAGGGTAAAGGTAGGTTTACTAGAACTAGCCTTAAATAAATGCACATGGGGATCTGGCCTTTACTATGTTTTTTTCTTTCTTTTTCTTTTTCCTTTTTCTTCCCCCTATTTATGGAGGTTCTTATAATAGGATCCTTAAATATAAACGGTGCAAGGGACAGAAGTATTAAAGAGTGTTTAAATTTGAAAGAAACTCAAGTTGTGTTTCTACAAGAAACACATAGTAATGAAGAAAATGAAACTGATTTTGGTATGTGGTGGGAGGGAGATCATGTTTTGAGTCATGGCACCAACCTTTATTATTTTCACCCAGATGTAAAGTAAAAAGTTTATCTAAGAATGAAGTAGTGAAAGGGCGCCTACTTGCTCTAAGAGTAGAAATAAAAAATAGAGTTTTTGTGCTAATAAATGTTTATGCTCCTACAATGGGTAGAGAGAGAAAGAGAGCTTTTTTTCTTAAACTTAAAGATGTAGTTTCCTCTTTTATAAATGAAGATTTTTTAGTAATTGGAGGAGATTGGAATTGTACTTTAGATTTTACTTGTGATAGAAATGGAGAAGAACCTCATTTTTTATCAGCAGTATCTTTGAGAGAGATTACCACACAATTTGGACTTATTGATATTTGGAGAGAGAAAAATAAAACAGTAAAACAATATACATGGATTAAAGTGACAGAAAATAGGATCAGTGCAGCACGGTTAGATAGATTCTATGTTAAGAATACAATGTGCAGTAGAATAGAAGAGACAAAAATATGCCCAAGCTCGATTTCAGATCATCATTTAATTTCCTTAAAAATGATTGTAACACAAACAACCCCTCATTGCTCTTATTGGAGATTTAGTAATAAACTATTAGAGAATCTTGATTGTCATGAAAAATTTAATCTTTTTTGGAAGTATTGGACAGAACAAAAAAGTAATTATGAAAATCTTCTTCAATGGTGGGAGGTGTGAAAAGTTCAAATTAAGCTCTTCTGCCAACAATATTCATCACAAGCTTGGATTAGTTTAAAAAGGAAAATGTCTAAACTAGAAGAAGATATTTCTGCATTATATGTTTCATTGATTAATAAGAATGACATGGGAGTCGAAGAAAATTTGTTATCCAAAAAACATGAATTAAGAGGTATATTACATGAAAAAGTGAAATCAGCACTTGTTAAAGCACGGTTTATTTCCATTAATGATATGGATGCACCTACAAAATATTTTTTTAATTTGGAAAAGAAGGTTGTTCATAATAATTTTATGCATTGTTTATGAAGACCTGATGGTAGTATCACGTCCGATCCTTTAATGATGAGAAGAACTGCTGTTGATTTTTATTCTTAAGTTATTTGCAAAAGAAGACATTGATCTGAATACAACATGTGAACTTTTTAAAGATTTACCAAACTTGAAAGAAGATGAAAGACTTTTTCTAGACTCCAGTATTACCTTTGAAGAAGTAACGGATGCAGTAAAACAACTCTCAACGGGTCGAGTACCAGGTCTTGATGGACTTACCGCAGAATTTTACTTTTTCTTACAGAATTTTAGTCTTTTTGGGGAATAATTGGACAGGACGTTTTTAAAGTTCTTGAAGAAAGCTATAAACTGAAGGAACTGCCAAAAAGTTGTCAAAGGGCAGTCCTTTCTCTTCTTCCAAAGAAAGGAGATTTGTGTTTACTTAAAAATTGGAGACCTGTTGCTGTTCTTAACTCTGACTATAAGATATTGTCTAAATCAATTGCAAATCGACTTAAGATGGTTTTAGGTTCGTTGGTTCATGAAGATCAGTCTTATTGTGTTCCTAAAAGATGTATTTATGATAATTTGTTTTTAATGAGAGATCTTTTAGAATATTTAGGAATGTACAATGTTGGTGCTGGTCTAATATCTCTAGACCAAGAAAAAGCATTTGACCGGGTGGATCATCTGTATTTGTTTCATGTCTTAAAGTGTTTTGGTTTTGGTGATAGTTTTATATCATGGATAAAATTGTTGTATAAAGGATCCTTGAGTATGATAAAAATAGGAGGTGGGTTAAGTGTACCAGTTAAAATACAAAAAGGAATCAGACAAGGCTGCCCAATGTCTGACCAACTGTACAGCTTGGCGATTGAACCATTATTGTGTATGCTTCGACGTAAACTAAAAGGTCTAACTATAAATGGTAGTTTAAAAAAAGAGTCTATTATATTATCTGCATACGCTGATGATATTACTGTGATAATTAAAAAGCAGGAAGATGTACAGAATTTAAAGGGGGCTCTAGACATCTATGAAAGAGCGTCATCTGCTAGGCTTAACTGGGATAAAACAGAAGCTGTGTGGTATGGTACTACTGAAAATACCAATATGGTTTTACCGGAACTCCCAAATAATATTCAGTGGGGTACACTTGGTTTGAAATATCTTGGAGTATATCTTGGTTAAGAGAAATATAAAAAGAAAAATTGGGAGGGTTTAGTGGAGAAGGTCTGTGCGAGGTTATCTAGCTGGAAATGGTTGCTACCCCAGTTATCATATAGGGGAAGAGTACTGATTGCCAACAATCTCATTGCCTCAATGCTTTGGCATAAAATGATGGTTGTGGATCCACCAGTGATTTTAATCCAAGAAATTCAAAAGAGACTTGTTAATTTTTTTTGGTCTGGTCAGCATTGGCTGAGAGCTGCTGTCCTCTATCTTCCTGTTCAAGAAGGGGGACAGGGACTGATAGACATTCGAGCTAGACTGACAGTTTTCCGACTGCAGGCTATTCAGCGCCTACTATATCACCAGCAGCATGGAGTGATGGAACTAACATGTGCTCTTCTATGCAAGGCTGGATGAATGGGTCTAGATAAACAGCTCATCACCATGACCCTAAAGAGAACTTCTCTTGGTGGACTTAACTCGTTTTACCTCAATATTGTGGATTTATGGCAAATGTTTTCTATTTCAAGAGAGTGGTCAAAACCAGGTCCGTGGCTGTTTAACGAATCTCTTTTTTTCAATCCTCTTTTTCCTGCTGAGATTCTGAACTCTGAGACCATAAGGTCAAACTTGCTGGCTGCTGGAATATCCATGTTTCGGGATCTAAGGATAGGAGATGGGTGGATTGAAGCTGAAGAACTTGCTCGTAAAGTGGGTTTCAGGTCTGTGCGTCTCGCTAAACGAGTGCTAGAAGACCTAGAAGCTGAACTTCCCTTTTCAGCTAAAGAATTTCTCAAAGAGACTTGTGCAGGAGAGGATACAGAGCCATTCACTTTTCCGGAATTTGACTTTTTGATGAAAAGGGATTATCAAGAGGAAGATCCGGCAAAATTGTTGTCTTTGAATACTCCTGAAATGGGGTTGTTCAATGATTTATCAAAAATAACTTTATATACAGCATGTGTTAAAACTATGAACTATCAAGACCTTAAAGATCAAACAGAAAGCAAATGGACTTTAGTGTTGGGGTCAGACTCTTCCCCGAAAGGTAGCTGGCGGGCCCTGTAAAAAAACCACTGAAAAGAGAGTGGGAGATCTGCAGTGGAGAATTGTACATGGAGTTTTAGCCACAAACAGACACATATCACGACTGAATCCTTTAGTTGGGGAGGGTTGTCCTTTTTGTAATTCATCAGAAACTGTGATTCATGCATTTATGGAATGTTATCGCCTGAAAAACTTGATGCAGTTAGTGAAGGTTTGGAGTCTGGAGCTAATGGGTTCGTTTAATGTTTCGTTGTTTATTTATGGGCCAAAGTACTCAGTAGAAAACAAGAAGAAAGTTATTATTCTAAATTTTCTTTATGGAATGGTAAAGTTGGCAATTTGGTGTACTAGAAAAAACAAAGTTGAGGAAAGTGGGTGTATTGATCCTATTTTATTGACTAAATGTATTGTAAAAAAAAAAAAAGGTTAACGGTAGAGTATGCTTTTTATAGCATTACACACAATGTTCAGTCTTTTTTTCATCTTTGGGGTTTTAATAATTTTCTGTGTGAGCCTGATGGGAATGGAAGCTTTAATCTAAACATTCTCTAATGTGTATATGAATGAAAATATATGTGTAATTGTCTAATGGAGGATGTTTAAAAAATGTTTTTTTTTTGTTTTGTTTTTTTTTTACACATTGTTTAAAAAAAAAAAAAACACACCTTCTTTGGGTTTGTAAATATTTATGCAGAAAAATCCCAAATGTTATTTTATTAATAAAGGGATTTTCAAATGTCTGTCTCTCTCTCTCTCTCTCTCTCTCTCTCTCTCTCTCTCTCTCTCTCTCTCTCTCTCTCTCTCTCTCTCTCTCTCTCTTCCCCTCCTGTGACCCTTGATTTGTCTGTATGTGTATTCAGAGCCAGTGAGCAAAGGACTTTTATAACTTAAAAAAAAAAACTGCGTTAACGCACATTAAATAATTATAAGGATAAATCAATTAATGTGTTAACGCGATAATAACGCATTAACTTGCCCAGCTGAAATAAAATAAATAAAATATAAATACCTTAAAAACGTAAACTTAACAAGTTGAATAAAGTTCAGCTTTTAAAATGTTTCAGGACTCCTGTGTTCTTTTCCATTCAATTTCTCATTGAATTCAAGATTGTATACTATATGTACAGTAAGTGTAAAAAAAATTGTAATAAAAAAAAACCTTCAAGCAACTTCACTCAAATTTGGTACTGTACTTTTTAAAATATATATTTTTGTCATTTACTGTATAGTACATTCTCTAAAACCTTCTTGATCATGCATAAGCAGATGTTGAATACAAGTCGTATCACTTACAGCAGATAAATGTGTGTCTGAGTGTATTTTTTGTAATGTACTGTACCAGAAGGAGAACCTTGTCTTCCCCTCAGCTCAAGAGTCCCGTTATTCTTTATGGAGTGACCTTTGGCTCCCTGTTGTTTCTCCAACTCCCCTAAAAATACAGTGAAAAGAGACCAGGAGAACTTTAGGTCTATGCTACACACACACACACACACATACAAAATAGCTTTTCCCTCAGCTTTTCCCTCATCCAAAAGAACTGTAAGAAAGCTCTGGCTCAACATTAAGACTCTTTTAGGGGAAATATGCCTTCTGATTCAATGAAGCCATAAGAAAGGACTAAGCCTTGATACAAACCTGTGAGTGCTCAAAGAATAGCTTACAACCAATCATCCAGATACTAAAACACAGCATGCTAATTATTTAACATATTTATTACAGTAGTAAATTCAAGGATAATAGAAAAATGTGTCCTCTTTTAATTGAAAAGGCATACAGACAAATGGAAATAAAATATACAGTAGCACATTTAATAATGAGGGTGTTTAATAAAATAAAATAATAAAATTGGTATCCATGTTGATTTATAGACAACAACAACAACAATAATCATAATAATAATCATAATAATAATAACATTTTTTTTTCATGTAATGACTATGAAATCAGCAAGTCAAAAACAAAATAATTATGCATGTAACATAAATTCAGTGAAATTAATTTAAATAAATACATAAATGAAATGTATTTATTCTAACTACCACTTTAACTTTTTAAAGGTGTTAATTTGAATGTTGTTTTCATGTTGATTCATGACTTACAATATTTTCAATGATAATAATAATAATAATAATAATAATAATAATAAAATTATCAAAATAATGAAATAGAAATGTTTCCAAATGTATACAATTTGCTCAAGTTGTTGCAATTACAGTTTTATGTTGGTTTAAAAGTTATTTACAAAAAAATAAAAAATTAAGATTAGTTATAACATAACTTGTGCAATTGTAAACATTATTGTTATTATAGTTATTATTATCCCATCAAAAATAAGTGGTGGAATAAAATAAATAAATAAAATAATGTAATTAAGGTTAAGCATTATCACCAAGTACTGTTATTTTGGGCAATTTTGCTCGTGTATTCAATGTTTTTATTCTTGAAGTATTATACTGGAAACATCAGTTTATTATTTCTACATTTCTGTCATTTAAAACGAGTAAAACTGAGAGTATTAATCTACAGCAAACCCTCCAGAGCCCCTTCGGATAACAGGACATCAAATTACCTGCTTCAATTAAACACAAATTAACTCCAAATGAGGATTGCCTTTATTTGCAATGCTAAAATAAAGACAAAGACACAAAATGTGTGCAGACATATCAATGCACAATGGCATTTAGTCATGCTTGGATTGTAAAGAGAATTCCCTTTATGTCGAAATAAAAGATGTTTAGCTGTGTAGATGACAGCTCTCAGTTCACCAACAGCTGTATTCCTTAAAGAGAGTAAAGGTGCTTATCTTTCTTTTCCCAGTGGAACTGCTGACAAAGATGAACATACCAATGGACCCTTGCTATCTCTCTATCACAGAATGTAATGAAAACCAACCGGCCTCAGCAGTATGCATGATTTGATGTCCACTGGCACTCAGCCCTTTCTCTTTCTGTCTCTCTTTTTGTCTTTCTCCCTCATGGAAACAAAAACAAATTTTTCTGTTCCTTATTCCATGTCTTTCCTTCTCAGTTCCTTCAGAGGATGTTTGAAAGCCTGACAGCACTGTGCAAATGAAACATTTTATTTATTATAGAACATCATAGAACAGCTCAGTGAAAAGACAAATACACAAACACACACACACACACACACACACACACCATATTTGCAAAAAAACAAAAACAAAAAAAAAACAGAAAAACTGCAAAATGACAATAGAAAGCAAATTATATACCCAGAAAATAACTGGTCCAATAAGCCAACTTCACATTTGTAAACAGAAGTAGGGTTGAAAAGCGGTGCATTATGTTTTATCTTCTTTTGGTTCATGTTTCAGATTTAATAATTGCATTTACACTGAAATATGATGCTTAAATATTAATGAAATTAAATAATTAGTGGTAATCAGTCATAAAAAAAACAGTTTAAATTCAGCTTTTTGTTGATATATTGATACATTTTCTTAAGGATCCTTAATGAATATTTAGTTCATACATTGAGTTAAATTTCAACTAAGTTTATTACTTCAGTGTTGTAATACCTAGAAGTAACTTATAATTTTAGAATTGCATCTGTTTTACTGTGGCTGCCAACAACTGGATTACTTCTGTTTACCCAGCAAATGGGCAGCTTTGCCAAGTATTACCATGGAAACACCAATATTCAGAGATATGACTGCTGTTTCACATCATGAAGCAAAAATAAATAAATAAAAAAAGTATCCTTTCACTTCATTGCTTACTAGCTCAACTCAAAAGAACCACCCACAAATCTATGATATTCTGTTCTCTACGTATATGGCACAGGGTTTTGTCAGTCAGACGAAAACCATTTGCTTAGAAAAGTAACAGCAGACTCCTCTTAACAAGCTGCATGTTTTGAGGTATCAAACATGTCTGTAACACAAATAATGTGGGATCAGCTACGTATGAAAAATTAATACATCTGTATCCTCTTATACACATGAACATCCCACTCACATTCAATACGTATCTGTTCCATCTCTGACACCTCAGCGATGGACTCCTTCAGGTCCTCTATGAACTTGAGCAGGTCCTCTGCACTCTGAGCACAGAAATTCAACACCTGCTTCTTATCAGAGCCCGAACACGGAGACAAAATAGTTATGGCATGAGGATAGTCTGAAACAAAAAGAGACAAAACAGAAACATTGCATTAGCAAAAAATTAAGGGTTGAGGTTGTTATTCACTGACAACCTTGCCAATCTTCTTCTGATTACATCTAGAATGTGTTCACTTCCAGATTCAAAAATGCTTCAAAGTCAATGCCGTCATAGCTGGAAAATTGGAATATGTCTATTATAACCTAACATGACATTGTTTTGATGTATTGATGTAAATATGTGCCATATGAGTCATGTTATACTTGTTTGTATGTATTTTTGAAGCTTGACAGACATGGTCACTATTAGAAACGGTCACTAAGGAAATGTGTGATGAAAATAAATTGTGTGTTTGTCTACAAAAAATTATCCCTTTGTATTCCACATACATTTTGAATGTTTCAATTACAGGAGAGGGTTAGTGAATATTTAAACATTTTTAGGTATTAACTATTCCTTAATCATGATCATAGTCATCAACATTTTCTATACAAAATAAATAAATAAATAATAAAAATAAAAAAATCACATAAATATAAAGATATAGTTATACCAAATTAACTCAATCTATAGTATTCTTTAATGTGACCATTTCCCAAGTAAATCATAATATTCAATGATAAATAATAATAATAATAATAATAATAGTTTTAATAACATGTCCTTGATTGACCTTGACTCATATTTGGGATTTCAGTATAAATTTGCAGTGGACTGTGGATGACTGTTTGGCTCATGAAAAACCATAGGTACCCACTTATGAGAAGTATTTTTGGGAGAATTTGGTGGCTGGTCAAACAACTCAGGCTATTTCAGATGGTAATTATTATTGGTTATTATCATAATTTAAATTTACATTTTAAATTATCATGAAATTTGCAAGAGTTTAGAAAGACTGTATTACTTACAACTGTAGCTTTAAACACTATCTAAATTGGTATTTGGCTGTTACTGACCAATAGTGATGATAGTGGAACAGTCATTTGATAAAATATGCTAGTATGATGTTTTGTTAAACACCACACATGTTCTGACTGGCTTTGAAACTTCTTACATTGTTCCAGGTTGAGATATACCTTTATAATGCATTCATAACAGCTTTATAACACAGTTTCAAATATTTTTGCAATATTTACATTTATAAACCTTACAAATGCCATCACTAGAGTGACTGGACATTCAGCAATCATTTATAGTATTTTATTGGCATGGTTGTGGCTGAAAATATGTCTGTTATCTGCTGATTTACTTGTTTGTGTCTCTTCTATTATGCCCAGTCTGTTCTGTCAATTATTACAGATTTCAGTGGTTCAAAATATAAGCATGAGCCATAATACTCTCCTCTCATTTAATTACAGCCCAGTTACCATAAATGTTTGTGTGTGTGTGTGTGTGTGTGTGTGTGTGTGTGTGTGTTTGTGTGTGTGTGTGTGTGTGTGTGTGTGAAAGTGAAAGTGAAACAGTGGAAGGAAAAGAGAAATACTTGTAGTCACTTTAATTGGAAAATAATTAGTGCCTGTCATCTTCATTTATCATGTGGCATTCTGGGAAATCAGGGAAGTGGGTGTTTTAAGGGGAAGTCGTGGCCTGGTGGTTAGAGAATCGGACTCCCAATCGAAGGGTTGTGGGTTCGAGTCCCGGGCCAGCAGGAATTGTGGGTGGGGGGAGTGCATGTACAGTTCTCTCACCACCCTCAATACCACGACTGAGGTGCCCTTGAGCAAGGCATCGAACCCCCAACTGCTCCCCGGGCGCCGCAGCATAAATGGCTGCCCACTGCTCCGGGTGTGTGCTCACAGTGTGTGTGTGTGTGTTCACTGCTCTGTGTGTGTGCATTTCGGATGGGTTAAATGCAGAGCACAAATTCTGAGTATGGGTCACCATACTTGGCCGAATGTCACTTCACTTCACTAAAAGGCACACAATTGTCTGGATCTTGTATGAGTTAAAAACTATTTTAGCAATCCATTTCGCCTGTATCTGTGTATAGTTTTAGTTAAACCCAAATCCAAATGCCATGAGAAATACTTATATATTTCAGGTTTTTACAATACATTTCTTAGATTCCTTGAAAAGTGTGCATGAGGCAAATTTGTGCAAAATTAAATTATGTTGCTTCTTGCAAATTTTGCAACACTTTCAAAGTGAAATGTTCAGTGAGTTGCGCTAAAATTGTGTTAGTCTTTATCTGAAGAACATCTCTCTTTCTTTCCAAATAAAGCCAAAATATCACATAAATGGCCACTGTCATCTTGTACTGATGATGTCATTTGGTGCCAGAATCTGTGCAGTAGTGATTTGTGAGATGCACGGAGCTATTTAATCAAGGTCCCACCCAGAGTCCCGCAGACTCAATCAAAACCACACAATTAAGATGCCATACCACATCAAGTAAACTAACTAAAAGCATATTTATTAGAAAAAGGAAGACTTGAAAATATATTAGCCTGATAAGAACTATGTACAATGAGAGAAACCATCTTTGGAAAAAAATTAAAATAATAAATAAATAAAGAGGGATGGTTTCTTAAATGTCAATTAAATGTCAGGTGAAAATCAATACACATGCAGCTGGTTATGTGTTGCAAACTTCTGCTATGGTCGAAGTGTTTTGAGGTGATAACAGTATTGTGCAAGAAACTGCATGAAAATAAATCTTTATAAATCAGTAATCTATGTTTATATAAATATTTTATTTGATCAAAAATACAGAAAAAAATTTAATATTGTGATATATTATTACAATTTAAAATAATTGTTTTCCAATTTATTATACTTTAAATTATCATTTATTTCTGTGATGCAAAGCTGAATTTTTAGGATCATCATCACATGATCCTTTAGAAATTATTCTAATATGATGATTCATTATCAAAGTTGGAAACAGTTCCCTTTCAGTCGGTCACTCTCGACGCCACGTCGGTGACCGACGAATATGGGATATCGCTTCGATAGACCAATCTACTTCGAGTGTAAACTAAACGAGCCAATGCAAATTGGCATGCAATTATTGCATCCAGCTGCCGCTGATCACTGCCTGAGTATAAGGAGGGCAGCAGGTGCAATGCATACCAGCTTTTCGCTTCGGAGCCGAGCGTTAGTATGCCTGCAGGTTGTCCCCGTCTCCCCGTGTCTTTACGAAAGTCACGGAGGCAGCTCTCGTTCCTCTCAGAGAGCAGGGTGTTCGCATTCTCGACTACTTAGACGATTGGCTGATACTAGCACAGTCTCGAGATCTGTTGTGCGAGCACAGAGATGTGGTGCTCCAGCACCTGAGCCTGTTGGGCCTTCAGGTCAGCTCGGAAAAGAGCAAACTCCCATGGAGGATCTCTTTTCTCGATATGGAGTTGGATTCGGTCGAACAGACAGCACCCCTCACAGAGGAACGTGCGTGGTCGGTGCTAGCCTGCTTGAATACGTTCAAGAGCAGGACAGCGGTCCCACTGAAACTCTTTCAGAGGCTCCTGGGGCATATGGCGGCCACGGCGGCACTTACACCGCTCGGCCTATTACATATGAGACCGCTCCAGCACTGGCTTTATGGCCGAGTCCCGAGGTGGGCGTGGAAGCGCGGCACTCACCGGGTCCAAGTTACACCGGCCTGTCGCCAAACCCTCACTCCGTGGTCAGATCTTGCATTTCAACGGGTAGGGGTGCCCCTAGAGCAGATCTCCAGGCATGCTGTGGTTTACACGGATGCCTCCACCACCGACTGGGGGGCCACGTACAACAGGCATGCAGTCTCAGGGGTTTGGACGAGCCCGCAGCTGTAGTGGCACATCAATTGCCTAGAGTTGCTAGCAGTACACCTTGCCTTGAACCGTCTCAAAGGTCTCTTGTGAGACAAGCATGTGCTGGTCCGAACGGACAACACTGCGACCGTTGCGTACATCAACCGACCAGGTGGTCTGCGCTTCCGTCGCATGTCGCAGCTCGCTCGCCA
Source organism: Carassius carassius (assembly GCF_963082965.1). Taxonomy (NCBI): domain Eukaryota; kingdom Metazoa; phylum Chordata; class Actinopteri; order Cypriniformes; family Cyprinidae; genus Carassius; species Carassius carassius. Next base: position 17,535,704 of record NC_081776.1, on the reverse strand, counting down.
CCTCCTCCTTTGGAGTCAGAAGGTTCTGAGGTCACTTTGTGCCGTTCACATTCCAGGCCTGCTCAATCATACAGCCGACGAGCTGTCTCGAGCAATGCTCCCGGGAGAATGGCGACTCCATCCCCTGAAGGTCCAGCTGATTTGGAGATGGTTCGGAGCCGCTCAGGTACATTGTATATGCTCTCCCAAGGTTCCCACTACACCCTTCAAAGACCAAGTGGTGAACCTGCAAGCGCTGCCCCTGGAGGAGGCAGACCCAGCCCTGGCTTTGCTTTGTCTCATCTGAGCATTAAGGTGCTACGTAGACCGGACACAAAGCTTCAGGACCTCAGACCAGCTCTTTGTCTGTTACGGAGGCCGACAGAAGGGGAGTGCCGTCTCTAAGCAGAGGATGGCCCACTGGATTGTGGATGCCATAACCCTGGCTTATCAGGCTCAGGATGTGCCCTGCCCGTTCAGGTTGCGAGCACACTCAACTAGAAGTGTTGCATCCTCCTGGGCGCTGGCTCGTGGCGCCTCGCTGACAGATATTTGTAGAGCTGCGGGCTGGGCGACCCCTAACACGTTCGCTAGGTTCTATAGCCTTCGTGTAGAGCCGGTATCCTCCTGTGTTCTCACCTCAAACGGGTAGTGGCACTGAGAGGCCCCGGTTATTGTCGGCTTGCTTAAACCGCTCCAGAGTGTCCGTATTGTAGACCCTGTTGAGATCCTCCATCACCCTAAGCAGCTGGACGCAGCGGAACGTCCGGCGCCAGACCTTCATGATGAATCTGTGAGAACCATGGAAGGCTGGGTTCCATATTGAGACCTAAGCGGTACTCATATGTGTATAGTCCACGATATAGCCTTAGAGCCTGTGTTTCCCCGGCAGACTTCTGCCTTCCCAAGAGGGTTTTAATCACCTCAAATCTCTCCTTATACCCCTAAACGGATGCTATATGTGTATTTGCCTCCGAGACCTCCTTCGGGAAGGATGGGGCTCCCGCAGCGTCCCGGCTCCAAGCGGACCGGGTACGTTTTCCCAGTGTTATCCAATCTCACCCAGTGAGGTAGTGCTTTGACAACGGTGAGTGGAGCTACTTGTTCTGAGCCCCGGCCTACACCTAATAGGGGCGCAGGCGGCTCGCACAGGGCACTGGAAGGGGCAGCACCCATGGCGCTTTGATAGGGATCCCATATTCGTCGGTCACCGACGTGGCATCGAGGGTGACCGACTGAAAGGGAACGTCTCGGTTACGTATGGTAACCCTCGTTCCCTGAAGTAGGGAACGGAGACGCCACGTCCCGTCGCCATGGTTGCTGTACCGCCGCTGAGCTGCCGGGTCTCCGGCTCGGCTCCTCAGCGAAAAACTGGTATGCATTGCACCTGCTGCCCTCTTATACTCACGCAGTGATCAGCGGCAGCTGGATGCAATAATTGCATGCCAATGTGCATTGGCTCGTTTAGTTTACACTCGAAGTAGATTGGTCTATCGAAGCGATATCCCATATTCGTCGGTCACCGACGTGGCGTCTCCGTTCCCTCCTTCAGGGAACGAGGGTTACCATACGTAATCGAGACGTTCTGCTGCTTAATATTTTTTTAGAACATGTGATACTTTTTAGGATACTTTGATGAATAAAAAGTAAAAAAAAAAAAAAATAAGCTATGTTTTTAAAATATAAATATTTTGTAATAACAATATACACTACTGGTCAGTATTTTTTTTTTCTTTATTTTTTAAAAATAAAATCAATACTTTTATTCAGCAAGGATGTGTTAAATTGATAAAAAGTGATAGTAAAGAAAATATATTATTACAATATATATTATTAGAATTTTTTTTTTTTTTTAATAAATGCAGTTCTTTTTAACCTTTTATTCATCAAATATATTAGACAACTGTTTCCAACACTCATAATAAATCAGAATATTAGAATGGTTTCTAAATGATCATGTGATAGACTGGATGTTACATGTGACACTGAAGGCTGGAGTAATGATGCTGAAAATTCAGCTTTGCATCACAGGAATAAATTATTATTTTTTTAAGTATATTCAAATAGAAAACTATTATTTTAAGTTGTAATAATATTTCACAATATCACAGTTTTTTTCTGTATTTTTGATCAAATAAATGCAGGCTTGATGAACAGATGAAACTTCTTTCAAAAATATTAAAAATAGTAATGTTTCCAAACTTTTGGTCTGTACTGTATATATATATATATATATATATATATATATATATATATACACAGTATATTTTATTTTGCATTGCCACTAGTATTAAGTTTAACTATAAGCTGCATTGAATTGAATATCTAGATAAAAATTGAATGATCTTACATTCATTTTCGAACAGGTGGAACTGCATCCCCAGTAGCCCCAAGGCCTTGCAAAAGGTATAGGCAGCTGAACTCTTCTTCTTTGGACACAGTTTCAAAATCTGTGAAGAAAAAAAATGAAAATGCAAATTATATTTGTTGTCATTCACTAGAGCGAAAGAGTAACAGTTTCAAACATAAGCTTGGTTCCAAATCCTAATGAGCTGCCTTGCAATCACAGTTACTTCTAAGGCAGCTTACTAAGTATAATTATATTATACATGATTTGGGATGCTCTGCATAAGCAGGACGCCAAATAAATATCACTCCTCAACTCAAACAATTATGAGATTTTCATGATAGCATGTTGCTAAGTTAGTTTAAATTGCAATTATCCATCATTTTTGCCACAATAAATTAAATCCAGGAATTTAATTTTAATTCATTTCAATTCAATTTTGAATGGCACTTACTATAACCCTGCTATTTGTCAGTGTTAGATTGTAAGTGATTGAGCATGTGTGAGAAAAATAAGGCCACACAGATTGGTGTAGTGTTGAGTGTCTACTTACCAGACTCCCTACTGGTTTACTCAAAATAGTACAACTGCCACAAATTTACGGGAAGTGGGAGACACTCATGAAGAAGAAATATTGAGCCAACTCATATCGCAACACAATTCAAGCCAAAAACTCTCTGAATGAAGTTAGAAAAGCAGTTATGAGAATTTATATTTTCACAAAAATTGAATAATGTGTAATTGCCTTTCCACACTAATTGCGTTTCCATTTCATATACAAAGTGAAAACAGTGTTTCATTTTGCAAATGTCATTTGCATTTTTGAAATAGTCCGATTTCACCCAGTTTCACCAATAATTGTACTGGGAAATGTAGTTTTTGTGGTTTTCCCTTCCCTTTTTAATGGCCAGATTAACATGAGCTCTTGCAATTATGAGAATAGTTTAATACATTGCTGTGATAACCTTTAAGTCAGCCTAATGCTCTCCATTAATTATAACAGACATTTAATCTTTGATTAATTTCAAGGGCTGTACTTTGTGGCTTTGAGCAAATTATTCGAGCAGTTGTGGGAAAGAGGACTACATTAGATTTGCTTTCACATAATGGGGACCAACTCTGTAGTCCAAAGATCATGCAAACAGAATACCAAGTTGTGCGCATAATTATCTGTATATGGAAAATATTCTTTGTGCATAGTATATGTAAGAATAGTATAGCAGTCAGATAATATGATATTTTTTCCATAGATTTCTTGGTTTATCGTATGATTGAAAGATGTTTTATGCCCCATTACATCTGAAGGAGTCATCTTTCATTAACAGCAATCAATTTAAATAAAAGAGATGAAAAAAATCTACATAATGAAACTTGGAGTTACCACAAGTAGGTCGTTGAAGAGGAAGACCTCTCTCTGGTGAGCAGCATGCTTCTGGGGTTTGTTGATCTCAGTCACTTCAAACAGTCGACTGCAGCACACTAGTCTCCTGTGAGGCACTGACAGAACCTGAGTGTGGACACACATAAAATTACTTCTCTAAAAGATACATCTTGAGTGATATTTATTAAATTGTTATATCAAATTACATTTAAAACAGTGGTTTAAACGGTTGTCTAACACAGTATTCAAAGAATGCTGAAATAATAAATTAACTCTCTTATAGCGAGCATAAATAGCGAGAATAAATTCTCTTTGTTGATAACAAAACAGCACAAAAACTGTATGGAAACTTGGCTAATATCTGAATCAGCAGGTATGCTCCACATTTGCCCTTCTGTGAAACCCCAAATGGCAGCAAAACCAGAAAAGCCCAAGCAGGCAGAGGTTGGAAAAAGAAAGGAGGGGTGATTAATGAGATGTGAAGGGAAAAGAGAGAACGGAGAGTGTCAGCAACATCTCAGCAACTCAGAAAAATAAGAATACGATTACAAACAGAAATAGATTTCCATGTTATTTGGGTCGGCAAATTCTGCATGAATTTTGGCAGAAATCAAATTTGCTATGACAATACTATAAAAAAAGTCTGCTGAAGTGCAAAATTATGACATATAAAAAGTTTATTACAAACAATTCAATACAGAAATCACATTTGTGAGAACATGAGAGTGCAAAGTTAATTGAAAGTGTAAGGAGACTTTTACTATTACATTTACTGAAAAGTAAGCTGAAAGTTTTTTGAAAATGCAAAGGTTTCCCATTCAGAGAGATTGGAGTTTATTAAGAAGAATGAATGTTATTTTTACCTGACCTGTTTTATTAGCTTTTTCTTTAATGATGAATTTTGATCTATGCACTCGTTCTCAAAAATCTGACTTGTCAAGCTATACTATCAAAATTCTTCTGATAATCCCTTCATGTCTAGGAATATTGCTATTTTAAATTAGCGTTTGTTTTGGATAACTTTCAAATTCATGTCTTTCAAAGCTGTTTGCTTTTCAGTCCAAGGTGAATAAACATGACTACTGGTTATGAGAGACTGAATCATTTTTGGAAGACAGGTAGAGGTTAATGTGAAATGATTTTACTAAATCAAAGTCCTTGATTTCTATGATTGCTAAGTTGCTAAGCACTAGAAAAATTCTGCATTGCAGCAAATAGAGAACATATCTAGTAGCAGAACCTTGAGCCATACTGACTAGCAACAGAAGACCTATCATTATTCATTGATTTGCTTAAATTGTACAGAAATGTTTGCCAGAAATAAAACATCTAGTAAAATGTTTTCGAGTAAACATTTTTTATTATATACTGAATATATACTGAAAAACGTAAATGTACCATAAGTCCAATAACTCAAAAACAATGATAAACAGGAGCTACACTATTCATTAATTAATTATGTTGCAACTTTCTCATTTTTATTTTGACAGTTACAAATGTGGAACACAAAAAAGCAATATCACAGGTTGAGAATCAAATTGCAATGAGCAAATGAGAGTTATGGGTTTTGAGCAGGATGATTTTACATGATTCATCAATACATTAAAAAAATTGTGAAAACACACTCAATGCCATGCTAGCTTAATATGCTGAGTTTTACTGATGATGTTCAGTGCTTTACACTACGTCCACATGAAGCCAGAATCTGATCTTTTTCCTCATCTCAAGAAAAATCTGCATCCACATGAAACCACAAAACCAACACAAAACCATGTAGTATAGATGCCAGACCAGTATGTGGTGCTATAATTAAACAAAGAAAAAGACTTGGAATATGCACATAAACCTTGTGTGTGGTATAGAAACAAACATGGAACAATACATTTATTAATATTTGTTGATGTTGGTTAATAAAAAGACAATCGTTCACCGTTTGTTCATGTTTTTGTTGCTGTTATGTGACATAGTGGTGTCTGACTAGGGACGAGATGTGGGCTGATGACATCATCCTTTCAGAAAATATATAGATTCGGTGTCCAAACGAAAATGCATGGGCGTCGTTTTCAGATTTATCCACTTTGGGACCTGGTTTCCAAAAATATTGGTTTTACTTCACACCCAAAACGTTGGATCTGTGTAGGAGGGCAAGTCTAGTGCCAGCAGCCACAGAAATTCCAGCTGCAGTAGCGTATATTTACCCCCTGGAGTCAATTAACGCGTATACACATTATGAGGCATTTTCTCCTGATAACCCCGAAAAGAACTTAAATTACACTTTCAGTTTTGATCGTACAGATAAGAGCAATACATCAATTGAATCTGTAAAGGGTCTACTTTGTTTGTATACAGACATAATAACAACAAAAGGTCTACTTTGTTTGTATACAGACATAATAACAACAAAACTTTGTGCATTTATAAAATAAAGATAACAAACAAGGTGTGCTGTCTACAGCCTTTGTCTGCGGTGATCTTCATTTACAAATGCGTCATTAAAATGAACTGTAACTCAGTGAATAATCAACAAAGAGACATTAGAGATATATCGATAGAAAGCTTGACATGTCTTCTTTTAAACTAAACAAGTGCTGCTGAAAACAAATATTCTGTGATAAAGTAATCCATATGAAAGCAATGCGATTTCCGTTTTTCACGTCTCCCTTCATTATCTTCTAATGCGAACACGCCCACGTGCTGAACGCTCTATTCAGATTCAAATCTTTCACTGAAGCACGCTGCTTGAATACGCCCACACAGCTAAAGACAATGCAGCAAAACTGTTCTTCAAGTTCTTTTTATTTTACTGTTTGCTTTGCGATGAGAGGAATAAGACATACTTCACCCCAAAAAGATGTGATGTGATGAAGTCTCTTTTTATTTATTTATATACTTGTACTACAGTTTTCACAAAACGTGTAAACATTTTTCTAGTTAGACTTTTTCCAAAGACTCTTTCCTGATTAAATGTATAATCAAGTGAAACATTATAAAGTTTCAATAAGAATATACAATACTATACCATTCAAAAGCTTGATGTAAATAATATAAATAAATTTAACTGTAAATAAATGTAACTGTAACAAACGATGCTGTTCGTTCAACCCCCCCCCAAAAAAAAAAAAAATCTGAAAAAATATTCTCAGCTCTTTTCAACATTAATAATAATAATAATAATAATAATAATAATAATAATTTTTTTGTAGAAAATCTGATTGTTTATAAAGGATTTCTGAAGGATTGTGTAACTGGAGTAAGGATGCAAAAAAATCAGTTTGAACATCAGCTTTGATTGTTCCTAATAAACCTAAATAAACTCGCAGGTGGATATTAAATTATGTTGTGAAATAATTAAATATATTCTAAATAAACTGCAAACATAAAATTATATACATTTATTTTGTCCTCACATTCTTTCTTGTAACTCCTCTCTCTCGGTCACACAGCTGACTGAAAAGCTCATTATGCAGCTCATTATGCAGCTCATTATGCAGCTCATTATGCATTCCTTTGTCTTCTCAGGTGTAAAACACAATGATATTCATGTGTTGATGCTGTTATATTCATAGTTGACGCTTACTCGCATATGACTTTTACCAACAAAAAGTGTCTTAGAAAATTGAAATCAATATATTATTTTCTGTGAGTGAGTAAACAAGATGATTTTCTTAAATTTAGAAAGAAAAATTCTGGTAGCACTTTATTTTACAGTCCTGTTCCTCATGTACATACTATGTACTTATTATTGTAATTACAATAACTATGTAATAACTAGGTACTAACCCTGAACCTACCCCTAAACCTAACCCTACCCTATGTAGTTACCTTTTATTACCAGAACTTTCTTAGATAAATACACTCTAAGTACACTATAAGTACACGCACTGTAAAATAAAGTGCAACCAAAATTCTAGTCTACAAGCTCCAGTTCTCAAAGGTCCCGGGAACCAATGTTCTGTATGTGTTTTATTGACTTGTTCAAGTGTTTTAACATGTTTAGTTTTTCACTAACCATGCATAACATTTTTTTTTCTCAAAAACACAATAATGTACATACATGCTGCTCACATATTATTATAGCCCAGTTTGTGCTGATTACAGTGAGATTAGACTTAGCCATTTAGATATTTATAAGAAACTGAAAAAAACACACATTTCAGGTCATGACAAAACTTCTCTAGGCCCCAAAAATACCCTTAGACTCCAGAGGGTTAAAGTTGCTGAAGATTGTAGTTGGCTCTTGGGAGTGGGCCTGTCCCATACCCTGCCTCTCGGTGCCCCTTGGATGCCCTTAGCTTGGTGTCTAGTCACCTCTGGGTCCGGAGCATTTACTTAAAAAAAAAAAAATTGCGATCAAAGCAGGTCGCCATTTGCAACTGAAAACAGCAGCTAGGAATAATGGAATAGCTTCTGGAACAATGGGTTTCTGGAACCCGGGGCCATGATTAAGAGGGATAAGTGGCGGTTTTCGTATTGCACCGCTAGAGGTGAAATTCTTGGACCGGCGCAAGATGGATTAAAGTGAATGACCGTAAATGATGCTGACCTGCGATCTGGCAGCATTATTCCCATGACGTGTGTCTACCCTGCGCCATGATTGGGATTAGGGATTGAAAATATTTCCCATTAACAAGGAATTCCCAGTAAGCAAGGGTTATAAGCTTGCATTGATTAAGTCCTTGCCCTTTGTACACACTGTCACCAGTACCGCTTGGATGGTTTAGTCAGGGGCCCTGGCGGAATGCTGACTATTAGACAGAAGTTAAAGTCGTAACAAGGTTTCCATAAGTGAACCGGTGGAAGGATCATTAAGGTTGACCCAGTAAAGGTGAGACAAGGCTCTCTGACACAAGGGGGAAGCTGGGAGCTCCAGTGCGGCCTCCACCCGCATAAAACAAATAATAAGTTGTGACAAAGGGCGGAAGGCAACAGGAGAAGGATCATTTGAGATGTCCCTTTGGTGTTTCATACCGCCCAGGACTGTTGGTTCAAAGGGGTACTCCACTCTATCCTAAGGCATATTTATCAAACTTTAGTCATAAAGTGCTTACAGGCTACAAGACCAGCATTATTAGCTACAGCAGTTAAGGACTCTACAAAAAAAATAGATAATTGAAAGAAAAGATACATTTACTTGAGGGACAAAACTGTTCAAGACATGATAGTTCATGATAGATAAGATCATATAATATCAATCAGATAACATATATTGAATTAAATTAATTTTTCGTAACAAATAGCTGGATGCAATAATGAGGAATGGCAGCAATGCTACAGGCATGAGCTGCAGTGAATCACCAACTGCCCAATTAATTATTATATTATGCTACTCCATGCATGAAGCATTTAGAGATGGTAGAGGTGAAATAGCAGAACACCTATGTTATAATGATACAGTATAATCATATTTTAATGATCTTTATTTGGTATACTGTATGGGTATTACATAAAAAAATGAGCTATGACGGAGAAAATAATTGCACAACTCAGTTTAGCATAATGTGATAGTTACGAGTCATGTAGAATATATTTGGATGCAGTATGACATGGACATTAGCTGTAACGTAAACCCCAAACTGTTTAACTCACCGTTTTCATTCCCACAATGCTTTGCTCCACCTTGGTGACATAAGTAACATGGTCTTCATTTGATCGTAATTCCCCCAGCTGAATACGCTCATATATTCCCATTACCATGTCCCGTGGAATATCTGCACCATCGTCAACCCCTAAATAAAAACACACATCAAAAGTGTTGAATATATATTCACGGTAAATTACGATGCAAATAAGTGTTGATGTGCTGATGGCCAGTTATACAGATGGTAATAACACAACTGCGCCATAAAGTAAATAATCCACTTCTCTATTCATATAAACGCGTTCACTTTGATAGCCGTTATCATACAGTAATAGAGAGCTGATTTGGGCTGATTTGCACTCAAACAGATTGTAATCATGCTGATACATTCACATTCAACATAAAACACACTCTCACATATATAAAAACTGTTGAAAAATAAAACAAAGAAAGAAAAAAGCGATTGCTATAAGTTCCGCCTCAATCAGCTGACAGGTGCGTCAGAGCGCGTCACGAGCCCTCAGGAGAGAGTGCCAAAATTAAAATATACTATCTTTCATTCATTCTTTTTTCTGGTGGATCGTCTCATTCTGTTTGTGACACTGTACGCTGCAAAACCATCATGTTTTTTTACTACGAAGACACAGTTTCTGACCGTGAGTTATTCCATAACAGACACAAACAGTTCTGTCGCTGAAGAACTGAAACGTAAATAAAGGAATTATGACCCATATTACAACGTTATTGCTTCATTGGACTAAACATGCTCCATGAGATGTCGTTCAGTGGACCCTTACCTTTCTAACTAAACCGGGATTTACAGCTGTGGATGTGTTTATGAGCATTTCTATTGTTCATGTATTTATGTGTACTGCTTATACAAATGTAGCAAATACAGTCTTTATAAGCTTTCCATTGACAAACAGTGATCTGTCGTTGATGCTTTAGGCTTAGATCTTTATAATGATACATTGTCCCGTTTCATTTAATCTATTCGTAAACACTGACACGTGCAAGTCCGCGTTCTGGTGCTGGCTAACAGGTTAAGGTCCTATCAGGTAATGTTACTTAATGTGCATTAACCAACAATAAGAAATATATTAATTTATTTTAAAGTAATGTGGTTATCTAATGATGTCAACAAACTGAACCATACTATAAAGTGTTACTGTAATATTGTTTGGTTTAAGTTTCTTTGGATTCCTCCGGTCTCTGATCATTTTTACAGGAAAAAAGTTTACATTTTATGAGTTTAGAGACAAAAGTACAGCAATGCAGGGATCCACAGTAAGATCTGCTAATGTACAGAGAGTTTTTGTGTCACAGAGTAATGAAAATGAAAGTTTACACTGTGAGACTAACAGTGTGCTGATGTCACTGGCAGTTTTCATTAGATGAATGTGCTTTAGGGTGCTTTGAAAAGCATTATACATTGATGATTAATTAGGTTTCGCCCACTCAGTCAAGTGAAATGTTTCTGAATTTACTGAAGGAAAGACAGCAAAGGAATAGTGCTAGTTTTGTTAATGCTTCAATGCTACTTTGTCATAACACTCGACAACAGCAAAGCATGAAAAAAACACTTGTGAAGGAAGTTAGGAACTTGTGTTTAGTTGTCCCTTGATAAATTAATTCTCCCCTTAAGCATTTTTCTATTCTATTTCTTTATGTCTCACCTCTTAGGTTGCGAATGAAGTCTTCCAGCATCATCTTTCGGTCAGGTTTGATGTTGGGACTGTACATGTCTGTGTTGAGGAGGATGATGGCAAACGCAAGGATGAAGATTGTGTCTGGATTGTGGAACTGCTGCACCACATCTGGGTTACACATACAGTAACGCTGGCTGAGAAATACAGTATACAAAAAAAGAGACATAGAACACCTATATTTATTTAGCACATTTTCATAAAACCAGCTTATTAAAAGTGTTGTATGCTATTCATTCATTCATTCTTTCTTTTATGCATTCATTTAAAAATGTCACTATTACCTGATAAGTACTTCTAAAAAAAAAAAGGTTTTATTAAGATACAGTAGGTAGACAACCAGAATGGGTAATACTGCCACGTGTACCAGCGATAACTGCAAGTCGCGTCTTAAAATCATTCGCAGAACTACTGCCAGGTGGCACAAAGGGACGGATTGCAAACTGAATGCAATTGTCAAATGTTGGTTTGTTAATGGAGATGAAAGGAAGATGTAAAACAACAATAATATTATAATATAACATTGTAACATCCTTAAAAACCATTAGAAAATTTACAGTGAGTTAATTTCAAAACGTCTTAGGTTCATTTCGTTTGATTCTTGGTAAAAAAAAAAAAGCCTTCAGGTTCAATATGTATATATAGCCATAGTAGCTAGTGTAACCTGATGAGGAGAGGAGTAATGTGAGCTTTTTTGGCTCATTGAAGACAACCCTCGCTGCTGCATTCTGGATCAATTGCAGAGGCTTGATAGTACATGCAGGAAGGACCACCAGGAGAGCATTACAATAGTCCAGTCTGGAGAGAACAAGAGCTTGGACAAGAAGTTGGGTGGCTTGCTGTGATAGGAAGGGTCTAATCTTCCTAATGTTGTATAGGGCAAATCTGCAGGACCGGCTCATTGTAGCAATGTAGTCTGTGACACTTGACTGATGATCCATGGAAACCCATAGGTTTCTGGCTGTCCTGGAAGGAGTTTATGGTTGACGAACCCAGCTGTATGGAGAAGTTGTGATGAAACAATGGGTTAGCTGGAATCACCAGGAGTTCTGTCTTCGTAAGGTTGAGCTGAAGGTGATGATCATTCATCCAGCTAGAAATGTCACTCAGACAGGCAGAAATGCGAGCAGCTACCACCGGGTAATCTGGTTGGAATGATAAGTAGAGTTGGGTGTCATCAGTATAGCAGTGATAAGAAAAGCCATGCTTCTGAATGACAGATCCTAATGATGTCATGTAGATATAGAAGAGAAGTGGTCCAAGTACTGAGCCTTGAAGAACCCCAGTAGCAAGTTGTTTTGACTTAGAAACATCACCCCTCCAAGATACGCTGAAGGATCTATCGGAGAGGTAGGACTTCAACCACAGGAGTGCGGTTCCAGAGATGCCCATCTTTCTCAGGGTGGACAGGAGAATCTGGTGATTAACAGTGTCAAAAGCAGCAGACAGGTCCAGTAAGATGAGTACTGAAGATTTTGAAGCTGCTCTTGCCAGTCGCAGGGCTTCAGTTACCGAGATCAGGGTAGTCTCAGTTGAGTGGCCACTTTTGAAGCCAGATTGATTGCTCTCCAGGATGTTGTTCTGTACAAGGAACATAGAAAGCTGGTTGAACACAGCTTGCTCAACTGTCTTTGCAATGAATGGCAGAAGGGATACAGGTCTGTTGTTTTCTAGAAGCGGTGGATATAGAGATGGTTTCTTAAGCAGTGGGCTTACCCGAGCCTGCTTAAATGCTGAGGGAAATGTTCCAGAGTGAAGAGAAGTTGATAATGTGAGTAAGTGAAGGTATGATTGAAGAGGAGATCTTGACTTGACTTGAAGGAGGTGAGTGGGGATCGGATCAAGTGGACAAGTAGTAGGATGATTGGACAGGATAAGTTTGGAAACATCCATCTCTGAGAGTGGAGAGAAGAAGGAGAAAGAGTGTGCATCGGTCATTGTGAAGTTATCCTCAGTCTGCGGTGTGAAGAATTGGTTACTGATGGTTCTTGTCATATTTGTGAAGAAAACTGCAAAGTCGTCCGCTGTAAGAGTTGATGGAGGAGGTGGTGGAGGCGGATTTAGAAGAGAAGAGAAGAGAAAGTTTTGAAGAGTGTCCAAACATCACAACAGCTGTTAATTTTTGTTGTGGTAGTAGGATGTTTTAGCAGTGAAGACATTTGCAGAGAAGGAAGAGGTGAGAGACTGATACACACTGAGGTCGGTAGAGTTTCTTGATTTATGCTAATTCCTCTCTGCAGCCCTGAGTTTAGAGCGATGTTTGCGGAGCACCTCGGACAGCCAGGGGGCAGATGGGGTGGTTATGGCTAAGGTTATGGCTAGTACTATGAAATATTACTATGAAATATGCTCAAACCATGCTAATATTCCAGTAGTATTTTCTCTAGCCCCCCAAAGTTAATGCAACTGCATAACAACTTAACTAAAGTCAAGCAGTTAGTCAGAAATTTATATTCTCACTTGATTAATACTAAACCTCATGCTACATCTAGCCTGAGATTTAGTATGTACTAACCCTGGACGCAGATTTGCGTTAACATTCGCCTTCACTAAATCTACTTGAGAAAATAATTTCAGAGTAAATCAGAATAAAATCTAAAGTAACAATTTATTATCAGTCAGATAAATATGTATTATGCCAATTACATAGCCAATTCAGACATCAAGACATCAAATTATTAAAGATAAATCTAAGAGTAAAAGATGCATACCTGACTTTTAGCATAATACACAGTATGAAGTGTGTCAATACACATCATACTGTGGACTCATTCCAGCTACAGAAGGCCCTGATCCTTTTGCAACATTTGCTTAACCCTCTGGAGTCGATTAACGCGGATACGCGTTATGAGTCATTTTCTCCTGATAACCCCGAAAATAACTTAAATTACACTTTCAGTTTTAATCGTACAGATAAGAGCAATACATCAATCGAATCTGTAAAGGGTCTACTTTTTTTGGATACAGACATAATAACAACAAAACTTTGTGCACTTATAAAATAAAGATAACAAACAAGGTGTGCTGTAAAAAATTCAATCATGTACATGCATGCATTTCACACATTATTATAGCCCAGTTTGTGCTGATTACAGTGAGATTAGACTTTACCCATTTCGATATTTATAAGAAACTGAATAAAGCACAAATGTCAGGGCACGACAAAACTTCTCCAGGCGCAAAAATACCCTTAGACTCCAGATGTTTAAGTATCTCAGACCAAGACAAACAACCCCCGAGATGGAGACAGAAACTAACAATTGGAATTTGCATTAACTCAGGTCCCAAACCTGAGTGGTTTACAAATGAATGGGAACAGAAGGTAATTTACATGGAGGACCCTGGGAAAGGGCACTCCCATTACAGTAATCAAAATATCTCTTGACTCTTAGGATCTGTATTATCTTTTACTCTACTTTTGTAAGATTGAGACCATTGTACCAGTCGCCCTGAGACAATTCAAATGACACCAAACATGACTGTAAATATCACTTGCATTAATGTAGAATATTATACTATTGACCATTTTGAGTAAACCAAGTGGAGGGAGGATGGGTAAGGAAGGGGATGAGAAGGAACTGATAACATATGTGAGAGAGGTGTTTCCTGCACCTCCACTCAGGGAAATGTGGGAACAGATGTCTATATGTTAATGCACTGTGTGTCTTTTGAGTGTCTCAGAAGATCAAAGTGTTTGAGGTTCTGTAATTCTTACAATGTTATATTTCCCATCCATTTACCTCTTCTCTCACGGTTTTTTTTTTTTTTCTTTTTTTTTTTTTTAGGTGCAGGAGAGACAGCCGGGAACAGGCTGGATTGTGTTATGCAACCACTGTTATTTATAAACCAGTGTCTCACACACAGATGCAGACGTGTGTAACACTCTCACACACACACAACAGCATAAGGATTATCAGCAGTCTTGTTGTTTCCATTGCTGAAAACAAAAGCACATTTGGCTATCACCCTAGAAACGCTCATAGCTGCAATTGCATTAAGATTCAGATTCACAATAAGAGCCTCTGTGGCATATCAATGGAAAGTAATTGTGCTAGTAAGATGATTATTTGGATTATCAGACCATTGTTAAGTAAACCCACACTAGCATTTGTGCCATAGGAGAAACATTCTACACTTGCACAGGTCAAAGTGATATCACCTTATTACACATTGCATAATGTAAACTAAAACAACAACAACAAAAAATATATTTAAAATAGTTTCCATACACTGAAATAAAGAATATATAAATATTATATTAAAAACATTTTGTTTTATTTCAACTTAAATTTAAATCAAGTTTAAAGCTTAAATTTAATTACTAATAAATAAATGAAAAATATTTGATAAAATAAAAATAAATGAAATCTAGAAAGAAAATAAAATAAAAAATGAAAACAAATAATATAATTAACAAAATATAATTTATATTCACGCATAAACAAAAGATCATTAAAATATTATAAATTTTGTAAGAAATTTTTTTTACGAATTCTAACGAGTCTTTAAATAAAACAATTGATTTAAAAAACTAGAAATTAATGAGAAAATTATGAGAGAAAATATACATTTTAAGTAGCTGGTCACAATTTTGTTTCCTTTAATTTATTATCACGTTTTGTTTTTGCCTTTACTAGTTCATTTAAAATGGTCCTGCAGTTTAACAAATAATAAAAGTACAAATATTTAGTTTCTCTGTTAATATGAGAAACTTTATAATGTTACACTGCATATACATTTCCCAAAAATATTTCATGTCAACTACCCAACTGCTTTTCAAATTAAACCTTAAATCCTTTACTTCAGTATAATACAGCTCTGTATTCCATGAGAATGTGATTGATTTATGGAGAGCATTAAGCTTGCTTTTTAATCATTCAGTGCAGAGATTAAAAAAGTTAATAATCACAGGTATCCTATCAGCTCCGGCTCTTATCTTCCCCTCACATATGAAGGTGGCAGGAGCATTTATGTGTGTGTGTAAAAATGTCTGGAGTCTCACCTGAATGCCTCTATCAGTCTCTCCACTTTTTGTGCTTCACCTTGCACACGGATATGAGCCTGAAACTTCCTCAGAGCCTCATCCAACTCCATCGCCGAGAAATCCATCTCATCCACCACACAGCTATCAGAAAGAAGGAACAGGCAGAAAATGAGAGAGGGAAAGAGAGTGTGTAAGAAAAACAAGGCATTAGGAAAGACGTGAGGCCAGCTCTATGGTCAGTGGTTAGATTAGCCCAGACTTCTGTGGAACTGTATGGGGAGGTCCTTTGATGAAATGCTGGAATGTCACATACTTTGTAATAATTTAATTTAATTTAATTATTTTTAAAATGATGTGTTGAACTGATCAAGTGTAACAGTAAAAACATTTATAACATGGCAAAAGATTTCTGTCTAATAAATATTGTTTTTTGACCTTTCTATGCATCAGATTTATACAAAAACACTGTGCAGCACAATTCTTTTCAACACTGATAATGATAAGAACTATTATTAATAATTGAGAACCAATGATAGTTAATAACGACTGAGCACCATATCAGCATTACATCTTCTGAAGGATCATGTGGCACTGAAGACTCGAGAAAAATCAGTGTTTAAATATATTACATAGAAAACAATTTAAATTTAATAATATTTCACAATGTTACTTTTTTATATATATTTTTACTGATATCTAATTCGTATCCTATCTAATGGAGTACTGATCAAAAAGAGAGCAAATAGCTTCCTCAAATTCCTTTGCATTATAGAAGGCTCTGCGTTAATTAAAATGTATGTTTGCTTTCACTAAGACCTTTGTGAAGTGAACCTTAACATTAACACAAATTCTGCACAGACAGGATGATGGAATGTCAATAACCTTCAAGAGATATCCCTCAAAGATAATTTCAACCCACAACCAGCCCCACAGTGATGGCATCTCAGCTAACAAAAGTAATCTCATGCATAACTGTAAGGTTTATTTCAAAGGAATGCACCAAACTTCCTTTACAGTTTTTTCTCAGTCACTTTGGTGCATTTTTCAAACAAGAAATTAAATTCTCAAAACTACCTGTACAACCTCGACATCATCTGGTCATTTATACACATCATAAAACCAGTTTCTCATTCTTTTGAAGAAGTTGCGACTGCTTTTGTACATTTATGCAATTGATTACGCACATTTATCTGTAGTTTCCTACATTATTAGTTGCTAATGTCATGTTGCTCAAAACGTATTATATAGTTTTCTGTACAATAGTCTTACCCCTCAAAAAACATCAATCAAACAATCAAAACATCATCAAAACATCAAATTATTTATAGTTTCATGGTAACATCCAATCAAGATCTTCTGTTATTTAGGCTATATTTAACATTCACTGTGGCATTTTCACCCGTTAAAACTTAAAATTCCATGAGATTTTAAATTAGTTTAATAGTATTAATAATTTAGATTTAAACTAGTATAAAACGCATTAAATTGCTTAAATTATTTCTAAAAGTTAAAGTAGCCAAACTAAAAAATTTGTTGTCATGACTTTTTCATCGTATTTTTTTTACAGTCTGATAACGAGCTGTATTCGTTTTCCTTTTTTTAATCATTATTTTTGTTTTAGTTTATTAAAAATAAATTGGCTAAAATTGAAGCAGACACGTTTAAATTAAAATAACCACAAAAACATAACTAGTCTTGAGGGAAATATAGGTTTTATTATTTTTATAAATCGCAGATCTCACAGACGAACGTCTTAATATGATCGCACATTAGAAATGTTTGGTGAGATAAATTGTGCATGATAACATTAAGCAAATCTCTTCGCCATCGTCACTCTTTATTATTAAGCAGGGGTTTACGCACAGTTAATGCGTGTGCGTGCGCTGCGCTCGTTGTGGTGTGTGTGTGTGTGTGACTGACAGACAGCCTCCGCGGCGCGCATGAGAGATCTCGCAGATCTTACAGACAAACGTCTTAATATAATCGCACATTAGACATGTTTGGTGAGATAAGATGTGCACGATAACATTATTAAGCAAAAATACATAGTACATTTTTTTTTTCCCCTCCAGTACCGAAAGCAGAACCGATAGCGTCAGATCTTACTGATACTACGGTCTTTCATAATTTTAGCCAGTTTAATACCGGGTTTCAGTACACATCCCTACTTATACCTGACTTATATTTTTTCCTCTCACAAACTCTGATTTATTTTTAGCGTGTTTAAAAAAAAAAACATGCAGCAAACAGAGAAAAGGTGATGAATCCGTTAAAATGCAACTATAGACGACATATATATTTTTTCCTCTGACAAA
This sequence comes from Carassius carassius, assembly GCF_963082965.1. NCBI lineage: Eukaryota > Metazoa > Chordata > Actinopteri > Cypriniformes > Cyprinidae > Carassius > Carassius carassius. Next base: position 17,517,414 of record NC_081776.1, on the reverse strand, counting down.
CTTAATTTATTTTCTAGCGTGTTTAAAAAATAAAAAATAAAGAAGACATGCAGCAAATGAAAATAGGCGATTAATCCGTTAAAATTTTATACTTCAGAGCAGAGCTTGGGCCTAATATAGGCTATCCAGATTTTTTTGTTTTGTTTTGTTTTTTCATTGCATCTGAAAATGACTTTGTTCATCACATTCACTTCACGCGCTCTGGCGCAGATCAACTCTCCCGCGATGATCAGCTGTGGACGATTTAAAAATGTTTGATATAAAGGTTGCTGTCCCATGTTATACAGGAATTGTTCATTTAAAAAAATTTAATTATATTGTTAGTTCTAATTATATTATTAACACAAGTTCATTTAGACTATTTAACATGCCCTGTGACATTTTATCCTTTTTTACTTATAAACTCCTTGAGAATTTAAAGTTAGTTTAATAGTATTTAAATTCAAGTTTTAAAAAAAGGTTTTAATTGCTTAAATTATTTTTATTAATTAATAATATGTTATCATGTTTATTCTTGTAGAAAATACATGTTTATTCTTTAAGAAAATAAGGGAAATAATAAGGGACGATCCGAATATTTGTTTTGCTTCACCTATTTATGTAGGCTACAATTATTCAAATAATAATAATAATAATAATAATAATAATAATAATAATAATAATAAAATAATGTCATTAAAAAATACCATTGGCCTGAGTAATTTTGACCATTATAGAATTGTGACTTTAAAGATTAGTGATTTAGGAGGTGAAAATACTGTGAAATCACTAATTGCATGGATTTTAGAGCATAACAACTGAAGGTTTATGAAACATTAGCCAATAAAGCATTTTTTTTTAACAACGGAACTTAAAGTTGTGAACAAAAATATTATTTCAACCATAGAGCATGTGAATAAATAAAATGCATACTTTTCATAACATTTTATTATTCATAAAATGCATAACGTTTCTGGTGTTTGGATTTGTACTTCAATATAATGAGCTCCAAGTTTAACAATAGCCCTAGACTAGTTTCTCTCTCTCTCTCTCTCTCTCTAACAGCATTAGCTCAATGAAATACATCTTCCTTCTGTTAGAAGGAATTTTTTTCCAGCCTTGCTAAATGTTGGGATCGTGATCAATAAGTTGTATTCGCCTCAATCTGATTTAGTAAAATCATTGAGCGCGAGTCCCGTGAGCTGTGAGGCGGGAAGAGGATTCCGCTTGGTCTTAAGGCCTTCCTCAAACATCCACAATCACAAATAGCAATGATTTTTGTAAAATAATGATTAATTATTAATTGATGATTTGTTATTATCATTATGTTCTTGTGAAAATAATAATATGGGTTGCGAGAAAATTATGAATACAGATAGTAGTGCTGCTGAGTGCAGGCATGTTTCAGCCCAGTAACACACCGTTCCTCAGAGCCCAAAAAACAGACCGAATTCAGTTCAGCTGGAGGGGGTTGGGTTTTGGGTAGTTATGTGGCTTGTGGGGGTCGAGATAAAGATGTGAATTGCTCTTTCATATGGACAGTGTCTTATGAGGCTTTCACTTGCTGAACTGGTATATAAAGGACTGTTGTTTTGTTTATAGACTAAAAAATGGTCTGCCCCCACGTAAGATTTTTCTAGTTCTAGTCGTTCTTTTGTTATATTCAACTAATCAGAGGTTTATATTAAATTTATATAATCAAATCTTAATATATTCCGCGCTCAAGCACATGCATTAAGTTTGCAACAAAGCACATGCAGAAGTAGCCTAATAATTGTGAAAAATGGGACATTTTAATTATTTATTAATAAACAAACGTTTTCTTGTCTGCTGCAAGATGAAATTCACTGTGCTGGCTCTCTCCAATGAGAGAAATGCAACATTCACAAATTGCACAATTCGCTTTCGTTTAAAAAACATTTCAAGCTTTCTGTAGATGTTTTAATGTATGTGATACACCACGATATTATGTTAATTAAAAAAATTATAAATTCATTATCAGGAAAAAATTAAAGTGATGAGACGGCGCCTCCCCATCATTAATGCACATTAATAATTTTTACACAAACACTTGAATATGAGCGTCTGGTTTTCACTCGCTTCAAGAGCGCTCCATCACGAGTACAATTCATGCCAACAGCCCATAATATAACTGCATATTCAGCAAGAATTAATGTTAAACATATTTAGCTATAGCTTGATCAGATGGTTACAATGACTGCAAGAGTCGAGCCGGATGTTAAGAGTTAGTCTGCTTCTTTTACTGATTATTTTCGGGTTAAAGCATGATTTAAACAGATTCACACGCAATCGCTTTCGCAATAATGCATTCAAACAAATGTAATCTGTAACAGTGCTACTACATTATCAGCATGCTATCTGATTTTGAAATCTTGAAGTTAATCGATCTGTTTAGATAAAATAACTGACAAAAATGTACTGTTAATTTCATCACAAACATGACAAACAAAATGTTCATAGCAGAAAGCAGCAATTAAAGATTTAATGCTTACAACGTTATTAGTTTGGCATGTGATATAGGGAAAAAAGTTTAACTTAAAATAGCTTAAGCTATTTTTTTATTATTATTATTTTATATGCTACGTTATGAACATAACATTTCAAACATACTGAAATACTTTATCCATGGAGTGAAGGCGGAGCGAGTTTCTGGTATCAGTGCGCGCGGAGGGGAAGTTGTTGCTGCTCACAGACTCTGCTGCGGAGTGAGAGAGACGTTTCACCCGACGAAATGATGACGACCGCGGGAGCACAGGCATGGCACATCTGCAAAAATCAACCTGCAGCAATGCTCATTGATCGACTCGCCAAGCTTTACTTTTGTAGGTCGCATGGCAGTAAATAATTCGATAATATGACCATGCAGTCAATACAGATATTTAATAAAAACATTAAAACAAGCAGTAAAATAACACAATAAAAAACACAGTGATGGATACACTGGACACTGACAGTGAACTGATGCTCGTTCTGTTTATGACAAAATGTTCTGACACTGTGTTCAGATGATTTGACACTATAGTGTGATGTCATTAAGTTTAGACACACTTTTCGCTGTGGGGCACAGATGACAACTCTCGTGTCTGGTGTAGACACACAGAAAGTGTCTGCTCTATTTACAAATAAGTTATATAAGAAAAAAAAAAAACTAAACCAGCGGCATAATGAGATGGAAATATAGACTAGAAAATATATTAACAGGTCCTCCGTCCATGACACTGACTCTCTGCTGAGCTGCCAGTTTTAATCTTAACATCTCTTAACGCCGAGTGGATGGTTAGATGCATGATAGGCTAGTATTAAATAAATAAATAAATAAAAATAAAGGTCTTTCCAGCATTAAGGTAATAACATTACTGTTTTTTTAATCATATTGTTGCAGTTATAAATTTGACTGCTAAATGAATGATAAAGAACTATGTTAAAACTTGTTTTGTAAAATTTCCTCGTCATTTGAATATTGATTTAAAAATCGGTTCAAATCATGAATCAGTTTTTTTTTTTTAGGCCATATGCTATTGCCCAACTTTATAAGCAAGTAAAGAAGGCTCCCTTTAAAATAACTTCAGTTGTCAATTACTAAAGCTATTTTTTACATCTTGTGTATTTTGTTGATTATAATGAAAGAACTTGAGTTTAATCGTGAGGACAGTTTATTAATCCGTCCATTTATTAGAGTTCCAAAGATTTAAAATATAGGCATAATATATGAAAATATTGACATTTTGCATATTAATCCATGTAGCCTTCCCCCCTAAAATAGGCTACCACTTTTAATGCTCCGATGCAAAGTAAACCACAATTTCTTTTGAATAATATAACGGATAATTAATATAATATAAATAATACTGCACACCTTTTAAATGTGTCAAATCTAAAATATGGTTTAATACCATGTAGCTTAGAGAAAATATAAGCACAGGCACAGGCTTGAAATTTATCCTGCTTGAATTCGTTCTAAGAAATGCACATAACTTCATAAGTACCAAACATTCATCTGTGGATATTAAATATTAAATATATTAAAAATTTTAACAACATTGTATTTCTTTCATTTTCCCTGACTGAAGACATCAAATCTAACACATCAGTGAGGCAAAACTGACGTCTATTAGCGAAAATGTGCTTTGATGTGCTTGTTTGATAACTTGTGGTTAAAGCGCCACTCAGCGGGCAAAGGCCGCCGCGGCGGTACGTGCTCACAAATCAGGCATCCAACTGCACCTTATTTATACATGACACTGCTCTTCTGATCAAGTTCTGGTTACTCCGCTGCACACTTCGGATCACTTCCTCCTCACTCTTAACCCTTTAGGCGCCAGAGGTTTTTTTCTAAAACATTCGATTTTGACATCTTAATTTCTAAAGGCTATATCTTAAAAGTGATAAAAGATAGAGACTTTCTGTCAATTATAAAAATATTAAGGATGACCCAATGTTTATGTAGGGATTACATTTTTCCATCTAATTTGCAAATTATGACGTTATATGGTGGTGGCCATCTTGAATTATAGAATTTTCATGCAAAGTCACATGTTTAAATGATAAAATGCAGCACTTCTTTTCCCCCAAAATGTCCCTCACCTTCTGTGTGCTATTCGGTTGTTAAGTGATGATGTAAGAAGTGCTGTTTCCGGGTCCAAGCCTCAACTCGCTTCACTTGAGAATACGACCTCAGCAGCCGTTTATGAGCACTGTTTATTCATATTAATAATTTAAGCTAAACGCTTTCAAACTTACGGTATACACTACAGTCTCTGTTCTCACAGCGCCCCAAACACAAATAATTTTTATATATTTTTTTTATATTTATATTTTCATTGGCTATCTGGGACTTCGGTATGGAGTTAAAGGTTAAGATTATAACTTTTTCGCTAGTATTCTATCACATTGTGAGTTTATATTAGCATCCTTTTGTTGTTTTCTCGAGGTAACTGATAGAGCGTTTGGACACGGAAGCGCTGCTACGTGACGTCAGACTTAACAAGCGAATATTGCACAATACTGAATGCTCAGGTAAATAGTAAGTAGTAAACAAACTGTGTAAATCATTACTAATAAATGGTAGAAACAAACCGAAGGCATGTAGCGGTTGGCCTTTTGCTGTTGAGATTTTCAATTTACTACCTACAGCAGGCACTCTGATTCCATGTATGGGGCACATATATATTATTCATATGACACACAAATACAAGTAGACAAGACCTGTTTAGTTCAAAAGCTATGCCCCGTGTCACATCACCTCTGCTCCTGCTATGAGCAGCGCGGCCAGCCTGGACTACTGTCATTTTCATTGCGACTCCCCTTCCTGCCTCCACATTGCCCTCTAAGTGTCCTATGAATACTTCGACCTCGTCTAACATACCCAGTGGCATTAGACAAAGTCTCCACTACGATACTGTCACCGCGATTGCGGAGAGGCACACGGTCAAAAGACAAAGTTTCATGTCTAGCGCGGTAAAAATCTCCCACCTCGTTCCCCGCAACACTAACACGCCTGCTAATTTCGCGATGAACACTCCGATCCCAGCAAACATTGTTCACACCACTGACATTGGGCAAAGGACCATCTACATTGGGCAAAGGATTCACCGTTTGTGCTTGGTGTAGGGCTATACTTTCACTTTCAGTATCACCATCATCTCTGAATGCAGATATTCCCCTTCAGAATCAGGGTCCACGAATAGAAGTCCCAACACTTCATTGCAGGTTTATTGAAGCTTTATTGATGCCATTAGATAATAATAATAATAATAATGCCAATACTCGCTGACATTGACAATATTGCTCTGATAAAATGGCTCACTCTCACACTAGCTCCGCTTTTGTTCGTACTGATTCAATGCGCTCTAGCTAAAAGATTTTGTATAGAAGCATGACGTTTTTTTGAGTCAGAGATGAAGTATTGCATGTCTGCTATCTGGTGCAGGGGAGGTCGCATTAAATGACAAAATCGGCCGTTTTATTCAGTGCCGCATCTTGTCGAGTAAACTCGACCGTGGCGCCAAGAGGGTTAACCTCAACATGGTCCCTGACACATCACTTAGCCCTCCACATGTCATCTTTCGACGTAACCTACGCACACTTTCACCCTCCTGGCTATCTGCAATTGTTTCATCTTCACTTCCTTCCCCTAAACTGTTTGCATCTTTGGATCGTTTTTTTTTTTTTTTTTTTTTTTTTTTTAAATGCAGCCAGACAAATGATTTTAATTCCTTGGACATTTTGTTGACAAAAGCCAAAACAAGTAGCGTTCTAACTGAATGAATACAGCAAACCTACCTATATTCCTTACTGAGCGCGAAGCAGCAGTGCAGCCAGCCACAGGTATGGTTCCCGAGTGTTCACGTGGTGCGCTAAACTCTGGCGCTGTTATGTCTAAATTAAAGCATTTAAAATTTGGGATAAAACATAGGCTAATTATATTTAGAATGCAGTAATATATAACTGGTAATAAAAGGAATAAATATCAAGGAGTAAATCAATGAAAATTTCTTCATTGGTGAAAAAAATGAAAAAAAATATGCAACAGGTCGACCAGTATAAATGTCAGTCGACCAAGACGTCATCGACCGATTAGTCGACTAAATGACTAAAGTTGACAGCCCTAGTGATTTGTGCATCTGTAGAGGTAGTGGTCGGGACTGTTTAGAGATTAGATAAATTCAGCCAATCAGAAGAGCTACTTTGGGTCATTGCTGAGTAGGTGGAGGCTTGGGAACTGAAGCCGGTAGATATAGCCCCCAAGCAGTTTCACACCCCAGTTGTTCCTCATGCGTCCAGTAGGGGGAGGCTGACTTGATGATCAGCTGACTACCTCAGACCACATTGCTAAAACTGTCCGATCCTGCAGATTTTCTTTATTCAACATCAAGAAGATCAAGCCCTTTCTTTCGGAACATGCTGCACAACTCCTTGTTCAAGCTCTTGTTCTGTCCAAGCTGGACTATTGCAATGCCCTCTTGGCAGGTCTTCCAGCCAGTTCTATCAAACCTTTACAATTAATCCAGAACGCGGCAGCAAGATTAATTTTTAATGAGCCAAAAAGAATACATGTCACACCTCTGTTTATCAATTTGCACTGGCTTCCAATAGCTGCTCCCATAAAATTCAAGGCATTGATGTTTGCCTACAAAACTACCACTGGCTCCGCACCCATAATTTACTAAATTACCTAAATTTGTTACTTCAGACTTATGTGCCCTGTAGAAGCTTGCATTCTGCAAGTGAACGTCGCTTGATTGTGCCATCCCAAAGAAGCACAAAGTCACTTTTACGGACTTTTAAATTAAATGTTCCCTCCTGGTGGAATGACCTCCCCAACTCAATCTGAGCAGTCCTTAGCCATCTTCAAGAATCGGCTTAAAAGCCATCTCTTCCATCTTTATTAGACCCTCTAACTTTAACACTCACTATTCTAATTATATTCTTAAAAAAAATCGAACTACCTTTTTTAATCTTTTTGTATTCTATTTTCTTTTCATTTATTATGCAATTGTGTGTGTGTGTGTAAAGACCTTTAACACTAGCTTGCTCTATTCTTTTTTTATTCTATCTGTTTTCTTTTTATTTATTATATTATTTAAAAGCCCATGCTACATGTATTGCGTTAACTAGGGCTGCACGATATTGGGAAAAAATGACATTGCGATATTTTATTTTTCTGCGATTATATATTGCGATATGAAATCGAATCAAATTTTTTCTTACAAACAAAAATGGGGTGAGCACACTTACATTCTCATTTTAAATGATTTTAACATCGACACCATCGTGTCAATTGATTAATATGCGTGAGGGAGAGAGAGCAAGACAGCGCTCGTGTTGTTTGAAGATGGTGAGCATGCGGCCGGGGCTCGCTCGCTTGCTCTCTCTCTCTCGCTCTCTCACTCGCGCTCTTTCTCACTCTCTCTCTCTCGCGCGCTCTCTCTTTATCTCTCGCGCTCTCTCTCTCGTGCTCTCTCTCTTTCACTCTATGATGGTTAAGCTGTGCAATTAATCCGCGAATCACATTCGTCAAGGGCAGGGGAGCAGCTTGCCCGTACAGTTAATGAATAACGGATCAACTACGACAGCCTACATCGCACATCCTGCGATGTGACTATCGTGGATTAATATATCGCTATATCGATGCTTAAACGACACATCGTGCAGCCCTAGTGTTAGTGTTTTTGTTGTTTTTTATTGCTTCCACTGTCCTCATTTGTACAGTAAGTCGCTTTGGATAAAAGCATTTGTTAAATGAATAAATGTAAATGTAAATGTCATGTAGATGATAAACCAATGATAAACCATTTCACTGAAATAGCTCAAATGTTCATCTCATGAGTCTTCAGTTGGCATATAAGCATATACTGTATAGACAGAGGACAACACAAGAGTTACAAATTCAGAAAATTGACTTATTTTCATCTTTGTGCCCATATTTCCATTTCTAATATACAAAAACATTGTAAATGATTTATGTATTTATTATTATTATTATTATTATTATTATTATTATTATAAGTATTGTTATTGTTATTATTATTATTATTTGGTCAGACCACTAGTAAAAGTGTAACTGGGAATTCTATCCAGTCTCTTTCAATCAATATCCCACATACAGTAATGTGTAAATGTATACTTTTGAAATGGATATATGGTAGTGCTGGGCGGTAAACCGGTTCATACCGAAAACCGGTGTATATTTTCGTTACGATGTTAATTTTGAATATACCGCCATACCGGTGTATTTAATTACTCAGCATTCATAACGAACGTTATGCTTCGCTGCGGCCACGAGACACTGTTTTAGATGGACCCTTTACAATGTTGCACTTCTAAGCAGCGACTGCGACTGCGTTATAACGCCTGTTTCACACAGTCGTATTAACAGATTCCAGCCGATGCTGAAGAATATATATATATATATATATATATATACGGCCACGAGACACTGTTTTAGACGGACCCTTTACAATGTTGCACTTCTAAGCAGTGACTGCGAGGCGTGGTGAGGGTACACAGCAGTGCTCTGGTGTTACGTTATAACGCCTGTTTCACACAGTCGTATTAATGGATTCCAGCTGATGCTGAAGAATATATATATATATATATATATATATATTTTTTTTTTTTTTTTTTACATGATATGAAATCAAAACAATGAACAAATGTTGTGTTTTTGGACTAAACAGACGTGGATCATTAGCGGACTGCAAACACGTCCTGTGTGAAAGCACAATGCACACTAAAATCGTCGCCAAAGGCGGCAACATGAGCAATTTGCTCCAGCACATTAGCCGCAAGCACTTCTTGAAATATCAACCAGCAGAAAATGCATTGTACACATGATTATGCATGAAAAAAAAACCGTCATAAACCGGAAAACCGGTATAATTTTGAAAAAAAAACGGTATATACATTTTTGGTCAAACAACCCAGCACTAATATACTGTATGGCATACATAAGCATATGGCATACTGTTCAATACAGTAGTTTACATCAGAACATACATCAGTTATATTGACAACATGACTAAGCAATTTGACTGTCTTATCCGTAAACTATGACACAAGGACTTGTCATTCTGATGGCACTGTCATGTTCATTGACACCGATATTTATTTTTGAGAGATGAACTAAGGATTTTGAGCAAGAGACTGGCTTTTGCAGGTAATCCATTTTGTTTTGCTATTTGTATGAGTTGTTTTGAGCAATGGGGTGGCAGTGGCTCAGTGGTTCATGTAGGTTGTCTACAAACCAGAAGGTTGGTGGTTCAATCCCCGGCTCGACCTGACCAAGTGTTGAGGTGTCCTTGAGCAAGACACTTAACCCCAGCTGCTCCCGACGAGCTGGATGGCACCTTGAATGGCTGACACCGCAGTCGGTGTATGAATGAGTGAGTGAATGGGTGAATGTGAGGCAACTTGTAAAGCGCTTTGGATGGCCATGGGGTCTGTTGAAAGCGCTATATAAATGCAGTTTATAGATAACGAGAAAAATAAGTCGTTATAACGAAAAAACAACTTTCGTTATGTCGAGATAACGAGAAAATTAAGTCATTATAACGAGAAAACAAAAAGGAAAAAAATTATAATGCATGCTTAGAACTTCCGTAGATACTTGCGTGAAAATGTAAGGAGTAGAAGTAAAAAGTCGGCTGAAAAATAATTACTCAAGTAAAGTATAGATACCCAAAATTTCTACTTAAGTAATGTAACGAAGTATTTGTACTTCGTTACTTGACACCTCTGCCATTTACCCTTTACCAAATGCACTTACTGTTTTGCAAATCTCAAGGATGATTCGAGAAATGTACCAAAGCAACTGAGAAAAACTGTAAAAGGAATTATTCATACAAAATGCAATTTATTTCAGATCACATAAAAACATACAAGCATAAACATTTCACACATGCACACGCTATTATGTGTGTTGAAATATATGTATTTATACTATTGTCCATAATTTACATTTCTTTCATATGCACGGGAACATGATTATAACATGCACATGTACATAAAGTCACTTAGTAGTCACTATTAAAGCAGTTGTAGACTTTTAGTTCACCCTGGTTTATGAAGAAAAACTCATTTCTGATGTGTAACGGCTGCTTGTTTGTTTGTATAGTATTTTTGTTACAATGCTTCCCATTACAATCAATAGCCACTTTTGATCAATTACAGTAAAGGTGTTGTAGCTAAATAAATATATATACAATTAGTTTATCAGCTTATTTAAGTCTCACTTGAGCTTGTTTTTATGCATTAGCAGGCCAGAAAAATGACTAGCCAGAAAATTTTGTAAAATATTGTATTAAAGCTGCAGTCGGTAACTTTTGACGCTCTAGCGGTTAATAAACAGAACTGCTTGCGTCTTGCGGAATAACATTGTAGACGGAGCTACTTCTCTCTGTTTATGTCTATGAAGAATCACAAAGGTACTGGGTTATTCAGCAGAGGTACCCCCGAAGCAATCTAAAATAGTCTGAATATAAACACTTATTATTGGTGTACACTAGTGATTCAGGACAGGTTAAAAACACGGTTTGGAAAATGGATTCATGGTGTACTCGCTTATTATATACATTTTGTAAATATTGAACACAAAAAAAGTTACAGACCACAACTCTGATTGGTTGTTTCTGACTGGGAGTGGTGTATTTTTGCAAAGGGCAATAGGACCACAAGGAGGAGCCAGAGGAACTTGATTTTTTCAAAGGTTACCTGTCTCATATTCTACTGTCAGGACATGATGACAGGTTTAACCTGCTAGCCAGCACCAGAACGCCCTCGTCCTGAAAGCCTCTAAACTCTCACGTGTCAGTGTTTATGAATAGATTAAATGAAACGGGACAAATTTAATCTTGACAAACTATGTATCATTATAAAGATCTAAGCCTCAAGCATCGACGACAGATCACTGTTTTTCAATGGAAAGCTTATAAAGACTGTATTTGCTACATTTGTGTAAGCAGTACACATAAAAACATTAGCAATGGAAACGCTGTACATACCAGATCTGTCGTAATAACGAGTCATAAACACATCCACAGCTGAAAATCTCGGTTTAGTTAGAAAGGTAAGGGTCCACTGAAAGGGTCCACGTCCTTGTGGTCGAGGCCGGAGTTCCCCAGGGCGGAGCAGAAGACTACTACAACCGTGTGGTCAGGACGAGAACCCCCCAGTGCGGAGCAGACGACCACCACCTCCTTTGTGGTCGCGGCAGAAAGCCCCCAGGGCGGATCAGACATCCGTGCGGCCGGACCAACGGGAGGACGAAACTCTGGTAATCCCATGGTGCTTCTACTGGATTCCAGAAGATCGGTGCTGACCTGACTCTGCTCATGAAGATTATTGGTGACTTGCATTTGTTCATGAAGATCAATGGTGACCTGCCCTTGTTCATGAAGATCCCCGGTGACTTGACTCAGTCCTTGAAAATCACCAGTGACTTGACTCTGTCCTTGAAGATCACCAGTGCCTTGACTCTATCATTGAAGATCACCAGTGACTTGACTTGACTCTGAAAGGTTAACGGTGACTAGCCTTGTCTCTGGAAAGTCCATGGTACCTAGCCCTGACTCTGGACGGTAATCGGTGACTATCCCTGACTCTGGAAGGTCAATGGTGACTAACCCTGACTCTGGAAGGTCAACGGTGACTAACCCTGACTCTGGAAGGTCAACGGAGACTAACCCTGACTCTGGAAGGTCAACGGAGACTAACCCTGATTCTGGAGGGTCCATGAGCACCTGACTCGACTCTGGAGGGTCCACGAGCACCTGACTCAACTCTGGAGGGTCAACCGGAACCTGACTCAACTCTGGAGGGTCAATGGGCACCTGACTCGACTCTGGAAGGTCAACAGGAATCTGACTCGATTCTGGGGAATCAACTGGAACGTGACTCGTATCTGGAGAGTCAACCGGAACCTGACTCAACTCTGGAAAGTCAACGGGCACCTGACTCGACTCTGGAAGGTCAACAGGAATCTGACTTGATTCAGGAGGATCAACTGGAACGTGACTCGACTCTGGAAGGTCAACCGGAACTAGCCCTGACTCTGGAAGGTCAACGGTAACTAACACTGACTCTGGAAGGTCGTCGGTGACTAGCCCTGACTCTGGAAGGTCATCAGTGACTAGCCCTGACTCTGGAGGGTCCTCGGTGACTGGCCCTGACTCTGGAAGGTCGTCGGTGACTAGCCCTGACTCTGGAAGGTCGTCGGTGACTAGCCCTGACTCTGAAGGGTCCATGAACACCTGACTCGACTCTGGAGGGTCCACGAGCACCTGACTCGACTCTGGAAAGTCAACGGGCACCTGCCTCAACTCTGGAAAGTCAACGGGCACCTGCCTCGACTCTGGAGGGTCAACCGGAATCTGACTGGACTCCGGAGGGTCAACTGGAACCTGACTCGACTCTGGATAGTCAACTGGAATTTGACTCAACTCTAGAAGGTCAACAGGAACTTGACTTGACTCTGGAGGAACAACCGGACACTGACTCAACTCTGGAGGGTCAACGGGAACCTGACTCGACTCTGGAGGGTTCACGGGAACCTGACTCAACTCTGGAAGGTCAGCTGTGGCTGTCCTCCTGTGAAGAGGCGTTGGGCAAGCAGCCATCTTGTGCCATGGCTCTGGACAGGTGGCCATCTTGTGCTGTGGTGCTGGGCTGGCGACCATCTGGTGATGTGGTGCTGGACTGGTGGCCAACTTGGGCATTGGCACTGGGTTAGCGGCCATCTTGGACCATGACTCTGGGCTGGCGGGCATCTTGGGCCGTGGCGCTGGACCGGTGGCCATTGTGGGCAGTGGCGCTGGACCGGCGGCCATCTTATGCAACGGCGCTGGGCTGGCTGTCATCCTGGGCAATGGTGCTGGGTTGACGACCATCCCACCGGAAGAGACAGGAGTGACTGGGGCATCCCACGGAAGCCTATGCTGCAAGTAGTACACAAATTCCCAGAACTCAAATGTGTCTAAATGCACCATTTCCTCTTGAGGAACCAGGTCATCCAGCCCGCTGTTAAAATAGTCCTTTAGGGCCACGTCATTGTATCCCATGCCCTCGGCCAGGGACCAGAACACCCTTGCCATGACACCCACCTCATTGCCCTCTTGGCGGAGGGCGGTCAACTTCAAATATTTCGCTCTCCGCTCCGCCATCCTGGCTGGGGAACGGGAAACATCAGAAGACATACCGCTGGATCTTGCTGTGATGGAGTCCTTCTGTCACGCCCGGTGATACAAGGATACATGGAGAGAGATCCAAATGCAAGTATGTCTTTATTTAAGGGCAATCCAAAGAGTAAACAGTCCAGGCATGGGTCAAAACCAGAATAACAATCCAACATGAAAACAAAACACGAACACAAGGCAAGGGCACGACTGAATGATGGACATGAATTCACTCATTTTTCATGATATCTTATTGAGATTTGAAATAGAAACTCATGAGACATGTGGCTTTCAACCCATTACTTTTCTAGATTGCTCCAGGACTCATTTCATGTATTTTTATATCACATAAAAAAATTTTAGTGTGGTAGAAAAAAAAAATTTCAAGGCACTTCAGTGTCTATAACTTTTATTATTTTTGAGCATTATCAAATCTGGTTGATAAAAAAGCCCAAAGTGTCCTCTTTCCAAAGACACCAAAATTATGTTTGTAACACACTGAAGTAGGAAACTATTACAATTATAAGTTAGGTAGAGCACTTTCAGCTGTGAGTCCCATAATGGGGGGTGGTGGCTAACAGATTAAGGTAATCGAGTCTCGATCTCATTGCCGAGATGGTCATGTCCCCGCAATGAGAACATGAGCCATTCACGAACGCAGTCTCAGCGTGCTGGAAGGCCAAACATGTGACACAGTGATCGTGGCTGTCACGAGGAGTGATGTATCGACCGCACCCAGAAACACACGGGCGAAATGACAACTTAAAAAGACACAAATCGACCCGTTACTCTTTTGTGAAAAGAAAAAAGCTCTTTCAGGGGTGTTGAAGCGCTCAGGGGAACGCGGGAACTGTCGCAGGAAACCCAGACAAACTGATGAATCGCGCCGTCGAACCAACACCAGCTGACTTGTTTGTAAACAATCCGGTGAAAGCAGCAAGCGATGTGCTCTGCTCCGAAGCAAAAGCTTGAATGCGAGTTGCTCGCGCTGCTCCTTATATACCCACTCTGCAGGGCGGAGCTCGCGATGCAAATTCCGCAGACCAAGGTACTTTGTGTACCATTGGCTCGTTTTGTACCACTCGAAGGTGATTGGGCACACCTTGTTTGTTATCTTTATTTTATAAGTGCACAAAGTTCTGTTGTTATTATGTCTGTTTTTTTTTTTTAAAGTAGACCCTTTACAGATTCGATTGATGTATTGCTCTTATCTGTATGATTAAAACTGAAAGTGTAATTTAAGTTCTTTTCGGGGTTATCAGGAGAAAATGACTCATAACGCGTATACGCGTTAATCGACTCCAGAGGGCCCGGGACAGTATTGCCAACTTGTGGAACAATTGATTAGTGCAAAACTATGTAATTACATTTGCTTCAATAATAATGAACAAAATTTTTATAAAACTGAACGTAACTTATTCAGAAACTATCAAAAATATGCCATTACAAAAGAAGTAAAACACACTGAAAATGGAAAAAAATTAACACAGATACACAAATTTAACAGGCTCTTCAAATATGCTTCATTCTTTGTTAATGTTTTTCAAAGATTAGTTTTCACTAATCGTGGATTCTGAATGCATTGCCAAAGATTTTGCTTTCGCTTCGCAGTTTTATGTTTGGTGTTTGGACACAAACTTCTCGTGGGGGCAGACTTAACAGTGATCTACTCTGATTGGATAGTGAGCTTTTGATGGACAGGTGCTTTCTGACCGGGAAGTACAGACGTCACTCGGTGGCGCACATATTGGAAAGCTCTCGCTGTGATTTGTTTTACTAAATATGTAAATGATATTTGACATTCGATTGTCTCAGTCTCTAAAGATTAGCTCTTGTCCTTCAAGGCAGCTTGAAGTAAGCTTGTGTTACTGAATGACAATAATTACCAGCAACAAACTGTTGCACACTGTAACATGAAAAACTTACAAGCTTACATCAAGCTGCCTGAAGGACAAGCGAAGGAGGAATATGACGCCGCTCTGTGTCTCCTGAGAGCTCCTCTTTACAGACTGAGATGATCGAAGGACAAATATTATTTACATATTTAGTAATACAAGTTACGACGTGTTGCATAAAAATCACCGCGAGAGCTTTTTTTTCTTTTTCTTTTTTTATTAATGCAGAGAACAAAAACATACATAAGTATAAACATACATCACATAATATCAAACACAAAAATAAAAAAAAACAATAAAGAATAAAACAGAACTAAAGAAAAGAGGGCCAAAATCTAAACAAAATTACACAAGATCAAAGGTAGAGCAAATATAAATCACACTTTTTTTCATAGTTTGGCTGGTCCTGCGACTTATAGACAGGTGCGACTTATTTATCAAAATTAATTTGTCATGAACCGAGAGAAATGAACCAAGAGAAAACATTACCATCTACAGCTGCTAGAGTGCTCCTGTAGTCTACACTGAGAACATAAAGCGCCCTCTCGCGGCTGTAGACGGTAATGTTTTCTCTTGGTGCTTGGTTCTAAATAAATGTGACTTATAGTCCAGTGCGACTTCTATATGTTTTTTTCCTCGTCATGACGTATTTTTGGACTGATGTGACTTATACTCAACTCAACTTTATTTTACGGAACGTGAATATAGAGACACCAGCCACCATAGTCAAATGTTTACCGGGAGCCAGAGCACCTGACATCTTGGCAAATTTAAAAGTGCTGGCTAATGCTAAACGTAAATACAGTAAGATTGTTATTCATGCCGGCGCTAATGATGTTCGACTTCGCCAGTCGGAGATCACTAAAAATAACATTAAAGAGGTGTGTGAACTTGCAAGCACGATGTCAGACACTGTAATATGCTCTGGTCCCCTCCCTGCTTACCATGGTGATGAGATGCATAGCAGATTGTCATCACTCAATGGCTGGATGTCTAAGTGGTGCCCACAGAATAACATAGGTTTCATAGACAATTGGACGAGCTTTTGGGGCAGACCTGACCTGTTTAAAAGAGATGGTCTTCATCCCTCCTGGGGTGGCGCCACTCTTCTCTCTAGAAATATGGCAAATAGTCTTAGTGTTTATACTTGACTAACTGGGGCCCAGGTCAGGAAGCAGACAGACTGGCTAAACCGACCGTCTGCTAGCTGCCTCACGTCACAGAGGTCAGCTAATTCTCAGCACATATAGACTTTTTCACCTAGATATCACACTATTAGAGACTGTGTCTGTTCCCCGAACTAGAAAATACAAAAAACGTCCAAACCAAGTTAAGATTAACAATTTAATTGAGGTTCAACAAATAAAAAACAGAAGCAATATGGATAAACAAATGATAAAGCTTGGCTTATTGAATATCAGATCCCTTTCTACGAAAACAATTTTTGTAAATAATATGATCACTGCTCATAATATAAATGTACTCTGTTTGACAGAAACCTGGCTAAAAAATGATGATTACATTAGTTTAAATGAGTCCACCCCCCAAGATCACTGTTATAAACATGAGCCGCGTCTAAAAGGCAAAGGTGGAAGTGTTGCTTCAATTTATAACAACGTTTTCAGTATTTCTCAGAGGGCAGGCTTCAAGTACAACTCGTTTGAAGTAATGGTGCTTCATTTAACATTATCCAGAGAAACAAATGTTAATGATAAATCCCCTGTTATGTTTGTACTGGCTACTGTATACAGGCCACCAGGGCACCATACAGACTTTATTAAAGAGTTTGGTGATTTTACATCCGAGTTAGTTCTGGCTGCAGATAAAGTTTTAATAGTTGGTGATTTTAATATCCATGTTGATAATGAAAAAGATGCATTGGGATCAGCATTTATAGACATTCTGAACACGTTTCAGGACCTACTCATTATCGAAATCATACTCTAGATTTAATACTGTCACATGGAATTGATGTTGATAGTGTTGAAATTATTCAGCCAAGTGATGATATCTCAGATCATTATTTAGTTCTGTGCAAACTTCATATAGCCAAAACTGTAAATTCTACTTCTTGTTACAAGTATGTAAGAACCATCACTTCTACCACAAAAGACTGCTTTTTAAGTTATCTTCCTGATGTATCCAAATTCAATTTTTTTGTGTTAATCAAACTTTAAATGTGTGTAATTCTGCATATGAATGTAACTTTATATTTTTATCTGCCATTCTTGGTATCTATTTAATCATCTGGCTTTGACTGAAACATTCACATATCGGAAAAGTATGTAAAATGTATTTATTCTGGAATTACCATTTTGCTGGAATATAACTGCTGAATTCTAATAACACCATAACTCATGCGAGTGGGTGTTTCCCCAGAGACAAAGGAACTTTTTTCCACTTCAGATCGCGGACATGCATTGGTTGTTCGTCTGCTCGCCCCGGAAGACACGAGAGAACACGCCCAGCTCCAAAAGAACGACACACGCACACTCGTCTTGCGAGTCACAAAGAGACCCAATGCAAGTATTATTTTCTATAGAGATTTAAATGCTGCTTAAAAGGGTGGTCTATTACCTTTTTCAAGGTGATCTGATTCCTTGTTGTCTTTCAAAAGGTTACTGTCTGTGATTTTGCCATACTGAGCGATTATTCTGTGATCGCTACTATTTCTCTCTCATTCTCTCTCGCTCATCCTCTCTCTCTCTCATCTGTATCTGTTATGTCTTGTATTTGTTTTTACTGTTTGTATTGTTATACGCATATTTACTCTGTGTGAATCGTAGTTTGATGTATTATTAGTTCAATTATTAAAATCCAATATATATTCATGATTGCTTCTGTCTAAAATGCTCACATCACGAGTCAATGAAATGTTTGATCTTAGCTACAAAGCTTGTTACTTTTCAGTAACCTAAATTTTATAAGGACAGGAGAATAGTTTCATGGCCAGAAACAATGTTTCCTAAAATTATAAGAAGTGATAACTTTATTGAAAGTTGATAAGTTAATCTTAAGGCCGTTTGCTGGACAAACCACTGTTCGATTTGCATTAATTCCCAGAAAAAGATATCAAGATAATTGATGTGAAGAATGGAATATTGACATATTAATGAGTAAATTACAGCGCCTTGTAATGAGTTATTGATATTTACAATTGAACTATTTTTCATCTTCAATAATTTTTTTTTTTTTTTTATTATACATAAGGTAAACACATAACACAACAACAGAACACAAAAACAACAATAAAACAGCAGTAATAATAACAACAATGAAAAAAAACAGCAACGACAAATCATAAAAGTAATATGTAGAAGTATTAAATAGTATTTAAATATTAATAGCATGTATAATAATAATGATAATAATATTTAGTGGTGATGGTAACAGTAATATCAGTAATAACAATGACAGTAATAATAAAATAATGATACTACGGATGGTGATAAGCTGTGTTGACGGCAATAGTAATATCAATAATAATAATAATATATAACATTGATAATAGTGATAATAAAAATAACAGTATTGGTACTCATACTAACACAAAAAAAGTGATGATGTTGATATTGATAAAATCAATAATAATAATAATAATAATAACAACATTGATATCAATAATAATAGCAACAGTAACAGTAACAGTAATAATAGTAATACTAAATATGGCGATGATGATAATATTTTGTATTGAAAGTACAATTGCAATAGTTATATCAATAATAATATAATAACAACAACAATAGTAATAATAATGACAACAATAGTAATAATAATAAAAAAATAAATTAAAAAAATATAATAATAGTAATGCTAAAGATGGCGATTATGACGGTGACAGTGATATCAATAATAATTATTGTAGTAATAATTATAATAATAATAATAATAATAATAATAATAACAATAATAAATATACACACGTGTGTTATACCATTACCGTCCTTATATCAAGCAAATTATCATCACATCCCCATCATTCCATCACTGTTAAATGTTTCTATGATATTGAAAATATTTATAACCATAATGTCAATAATAATTATAATAATGAAAATACTCACAATATTACTAAAACCTTGTATAAATGTATAATAATAAATGAATACATAATACATCGGGATGAGTGTGTCAGATTTGTAATAGTTGGATGAGGTCTGATCTGGAGTGTTGAGGTTCCGTTATACAGTTGTAATGAGGTGTAAATTATTCTAGGGAGATGTAGTCTATGAGCAAATTTTTCCAGTGTGTTATGTGAATAGTGCTTCGGGATTTCCAGTTCAAGAAGATAGTTTTTTTTGGCGATGGCTAAGGCTACAAGGAGCATCCTTTTGTTTGCTATTTCCTGATTGAGGGTTGATAGATCACCTAGTAGACAGAGTAAGGGAGATAATGGGATGCGGCAGCCCAGGAGGCGGGACAGGGATTCAGTGACGTCTTTCCAAAAGTGTTTAATGGGTGGGCAGTGCCATGTGGCATGGATATATGTGTCCGGACAGTTTTGTGAGCAGTGTGAGCAAATTCCTGATGTGAATCCCATTTTAGCCAGCCTTTCCCCAGTGTAGTGTGTTCTATGAAGAATCTTATACTGTATGAGCTGAAGGTTGGCGTTTTTAGTCATGGAATAAATATTTTTACAAATTTGAGTCCAGAAGTCGGTATCAGGAGCAATCAAAAGGTCTTCTTTCCATTTGATTGTTGGTAAAGTTATGGTTTTATTTGAATTAGCTATAATTTTGTATATTTTGGAAAGTAATTTTTTCGGGGAGGATATATTAATTAAATCTGCTAATGCGGTAGGAAGGTGAGTGTTGATAGTTCTGTTGTTGATTTTGGATTATACAGCTGATTTGAGTTGCAGATAATTCAAGAATTGCGGTATGCTCCCGATACCGTACTCCTGGACTAAGTAAGAAAATGAAACAAAGTTGTTAGACTGAAAAATGTGCTTTAAATGTGAGATGCCCTTTTGAGCCCATTTATGGAAATTGAGTGTTTTTTTTGTTGCTTGTGAAATCAGAGTTATTCCAGAGTGGGGTGAGTTCAGATGGGGCCTGATTGGAGTTTGTGATGTGATGATATTTCCACCAGGCTGTCAGAGCAGAGGCTATTGTCAATGATTTGAAACATGGGTGGTGTTTAATGGACTGACTAAGAAATGGGATGTCTGATATGTGCAATTTTTCGCAGAGTGATTGTTCTATGTCTAGCCATGTAGCCATGTCTGACTAAGTGGGGTGAGTCCATTTATATATGTATTGAAGTTGGTTTGCTAGTGAGTAATGGTAAAAATGTGGTGCTTCTAATCCTCCTAAGGATTTGGGTTTTTGTAAAGTGCTTAATTTTATCCGGGGTGGTTTATTTTTCCAGTAGAATCGGATAATGATGGAGTCTAAAGATTTGAACCAATTGAGAGAAGGTTGGGTTGGGATCATTGAGAAAAAATAGTTTATTTTTGGAAGTACTGTCATTTTGATTATAGCTATTCTGCCCTGGATGGAGAGTGGTAAGTTGTGCCAGCGGTGAAGGTCGTCTTCTAATGTTTTCAGTAGAGGAGTGAAGTTGAGTCCAGTCAGCTCTGGCAGCCTGGAGGAAACCTTAACGCCTAAATAAGTGATGTGGCCTGTGCATAGAGGAATGGGTGATACCTGGGCTACAACATCCCATTTAGTTTGATGTAGCAGAAGAATTGAAGATTTATTCCAATTAATTGCATAATCTGATATTGTAGAGTATAGATCAATGGTTTTAGTTATTTCTTGCAGAGATGATTGAGGATTTTGCAAAAAGAGTAAAATGTCATCAGCATATAAACTAATCTTGTGTTGTGTTTGGGGTGTGTGGATTCCTCTGATGAGTGGGTTCTGACGCATGGCTGCTGCTAAGGGTTCAATGAAGATGGTGAATAAAGAAGGAGAGAGTGGGCATCCTTGCCTAGTCCCCCTGTGCAGTGTGAAGCTTTGTGATGTTAGTCCATTGGTTGTGACTGTGGCAGAAGGTGCTGTGTATATAATTTTAATCCAATTAATAAACGACTCACCAAAACCAAATTTTTGTAATGTGGTGAATAAAAAGTTCCAATTGACTCTGTCAAAAGCTTTTTCCGCATCTAAAGTGACTATAATGTTATTTTCCTGTTGTAGTGATGAATAATGGATTAAATCGTATAATCTGCGTGTGTTGTTGGATGCCTGCCTACCTTTAATAAAACCAGTCTGATCCGGGTGGATTATGAGTGGGATAATTTTTTCAATTCTATGTGCAAGAACTTTACTGATTATTTTAATGTCTACGTTGATGAGAGATATAGGACGGTTGTTTGATGGAAGGGTTGGATCTTTATTAGGTTTAGGAATAAGTGAAATAGTGGCTGTATTCATGTGCACTGGTAATCTTGAATTTTCTTTTATTTCCTTTATTGCTCTGATGAATAATGGAGATAGAATGGACCAGAAATGTTTATAGAACTCAGCAGCAAAGCCATCAGGTCCTGGTGCTTTATTGTTAGGCATTCGACTCAGGGCGATATGGAGTTCTTTTTCTATGATTGGACTATCCAGTGCGCTGATTTGTTCGGTGTTAAGTTTTGGGAGTTAAATATTATTGAAAAATAAATTAATATCATCTTGTCTTGTGTTATTATCCGATGAATAAAGTTTGGCATAGAAGTTTCAAAATATTGTATTTATTTCTTGTGGAGAGTTGGTAGGCTTCCTTAATAGGAGTCCTTAATAGTTGCAATTGTTACCTTTTCTCTGTTTCTTTTTATCTGATTGGCCAAATATTTACTAGAGTTGTTGCTATGATGGTAGGTTTCTTGACGGAGTCTATGAATTAGAAATTTAGTTTTTTATTTATGATTTTGTTTAGTAGGAACTTTTTTATTTTCTTAATTCATTATATACTACTTCTGTTTGGTTATTTGCATGTAATATTTCAAGTTCTTTTATTTTATTTTCTAGTCTGATTTCTTCTTGTTTTTCTGTTTTCTTTTTATGGACGGAGAATGAAATGATTTTACCTCGTAATACTCTTCAATAATTTTTAATGTAACCGTCATATGAGATATGTATTAAACATATTCCTGATTAATTATAAAAGTTCCCTATCATATATCATTTGAGCTAAATTTAATGTAATACCCAGTGCGGCTACACAGTGCAAGATGATTTGTAGTGCATGAGCATGTAAACACACATATTACTTTTGTGGGATTATGCACATACAGCAGTGTGTGTGAAGAGTGTCTAGTGCGCATAGAGTTTCACAAAATAGATTTGAATTGCACAAAAATATAAAGTTTCAGACAGTTTTTCTGTGATGTGGTTAAGTTGGGGGGTGTTTGGGGGCGTGAGCTGAAGAGGTGAAATGGTCCATGTTTCAGGAGGTAGGGGGTTTGTGTGGGGTTTCAGAGGAGGGTGAGGTGATTTGAGTTCAGGGCTCTCAAAGCCTGGGGGAGCTGTTGAGCAGTCTGGCGGAGCAGAATCTAATGCTCCGAAACCATCTTCCTGATGGTAGGAGTTGGAAGAGACTGTGGGTGGGATGATCATCCTCTGTGATGTACACCCCCTGGAATTTAGTGCTGCTGACTTTATCCACAGTCAAGCTGTCGATGGTCAGTGGAAGGTGGTTGTGGCGGGGGGGCGTGGTTTAGCGAAGTCTGCAGCGGGAGAGAGAATCAGAAGACGAGCGGTAAGTGAGTGGTTTGGGCAGAAATTATCATCACCTGTTTCTTGTTCCAGTAATTGGCGTGGAGAGAGTATAAAACGCCAGGGGAGACGGAAGCAAGGGAGAGAGAGACGGCCTGCTGACGCGAAGCCGGAAACGAAACCGGAAGGAGTAAATCGGAAGTGCTGTGACAGCGTGTCAGAATAGAAGTCACCATTTGGTGTTTGCAAAGTTTAAGTTATTTTCTGTTTAATAAATACGTCAGCAGTCCTGCCGACCCCTTTGTCCTCTTCCTTGCCCACACGAACTTACTACACTGGTGCCGAAACCCGGGAAGGAAGTAGTACCGCCGCCGCCGCCATGCAAAGCCTGTCCTCCACGCCGCTTGCGGATGTTATCGCTTCCCTCGCGGTCCTGCACCGCGAACAACACCAGGCCCTGCTGGACCTGAGGACCGATCAGGAGAGACGATTCCAGGCCATTGTCAGGCCCAGCAGGAGGACCGCGAGAGGTTCCGGAGCTGGATTGATCGGGAGGTTCGCGCCGAGGCCGCCGGGCCGCCGGGCCGCCCGCCGCCCCCTTCCACCTGCCACTGCACAAGATGGGGGCCCAGGACGATCCGGAGGCCTTCCTGGAGCTGTTCGAGAAATCGGCGGAGGCCTGCGGGTGGCCCCGCGAGCAGTGGCCGGTGCGCCTCATTCCCCTGCTCTCAGGCGAGGCCCAGGTGGCCGCCCAACAACTTCCGGTGGCGAACCTCCTGGTCTTCAACGACCTGAAGAGGGCCATCATCCAGCGGGTCGGCCGGTCGCCAGAGCAACATCGCCAGCGCTTCCGGTCCCTGGACTTGGGCGAGGCCGGTCAAACAGTGCTTCTGTTTCTCCGCTCTCTCCGCGCCAATTCTCCAATCCACTCCCTGCCACTGGGGCGGCGGGTAGGTCTGGGCTGGCCTGTTGGCGTTGCGGGGACCCGGAGCATTTCGTGGACAGGTGTCCAGTGATGGAGGTGGGGACGATGATCCGGGTCCCGGACGTCCCACAGGTCACCCCCGGTCAGGCTGGCGAGTACCAAATACCTGTGAGTATCAAGGGGGGTACATATCCGGCCTTGGTGGATTCAGGATGCAACCAAACCTCAATCCATCAAAGCCTGATTCAACCAGGGGCATTGGATACAAGCCGCGTGGTTAAGGTGCGGTGCGTACACGGGGATGTGGTGGAGTATCCGGTCCTCCCAATTATAATTCAATTCCGGGGACAAAAGCATAGTGTGGAGGTGGCGGTTAGTCCCCACCTCCGGCATCCGATAATTTTGGGAACGAATTGGCCCGCGTTTACGGTTTTATTGGGGTCGTTATGTGCGGATGCCTCTTGGGGAAATAAGGCGCGGAAGGAGACCGCGCGGGTACAGGTGGGGGAAACTGAGCCAGGACCGCTGGGTTCTGCTTCAGGGGAACCGAACGAAATCGAGAGACTGATTCTCTCGGAGCGTGATGACTTTCCTCTGGAGCAGTCTTAGGATGAGACACTAAAACATGCGTTTCAACAGGTCCGCGCCATCGATGGCCAGTCTCTTCAACCTGCCCTCCCGCTCTCCTATCCATATTTTGCCATCTTAAAAGACCGGTTGTATCGAGTGACCCAAGATGCTCGGACAAAAGTAAATACAACCCAGTTGTTAATTCCAAAGGGCCGCAGGGAAATGCTTTGAGTGCGGCTCATTCTAATCCTATGGCGGGCCATTTGGGACAAGCCGCAACACTAAATCGCCTCATGACCCATTTCTTTTGGCCGGGCATTCATGACAACGTGCGCAGGTGGTGCGCGTCTTGTCCGGAATGTCAGTTGGTGAACCCACCGGCCGCCCCAAAGGCGCCTTTGCGCCCTCTTCCCTTAATGCAGGTCCCCTTCGAAAGAATTGGAATGGACCTCATCGGGCCATTAGAGCGATCGGCACGAGGACATCGCTTTCCATTAGTCATAGTTGATTATGCAACACGATATCCTGAAGCAGTGGCCCTCCGCAACATTTCCGCTAAAAGTGTTGCGGATGCCCTGTTTCGTCTTATCTCCCGGGTGGGGGTTCCAAAAGAAATCCTCACCGATCAAGGCACGGCGTTTATGTCACGTACGCTACGCGAACTGTACGGGTTGTTGGGCATTAAATCGATTCGAACTAGCGTCTATCACCCACAAACCGACGGTCTAGTCGAACGATTTAATCGCACTCTTAAATCCATGATCCGTAAGTTCGTTCACGAAGACGCCAAAAATTGGGATAGGTGGCTAGAGCCCTTGTTATTCGCTGTGCGAGAGGTCCCGCAAGCCTCCACGGGTTTTCCCCCTTCGAGCTTCTCTATGGGCGCCAGCCCCGGGGGGTGCTTGACGTCCTGAGAGAAACTTGGGAGGGGGGACCCTCTCAGGGCAAAAACGAAATTCAATACGTGCTGGACTTGAGAACAAAACTCCACACATTGGGGCGGCTATCAATGGAGAATTTGTTACAAGCCCAGGACCGCCAGAGCCAGCTGTATAACAGGGGAACTAGGTTACGCAAATTTGCACCGGGAGAGAAAGTACTTGTATTACTCCCAACGTCGAGCTCTAAATTAATGGCTAAGTGGCAGGGACCGTTTGAGGTCGCACGACAAGTCGGAGATCTCGATTATGAGGTAATACAGTCCGATAGGAACGGGGCCTGTCAAATTTACCACCTCAACCTCCTTAAAAAATGGAATGAGGCGGAATCAGTGATGTTGGCAACGGTGATTGGAGGGGAGGATGATCTCGGTCCAGAGGCGAATATCAAACCACAATCCCTCGCCCTGGCTCCAGGTGGAGATCACCTCTCGTCGTCCCAACTCACAGATTTAACGAAGTTACAGGCAGAATTTGCCGAATTCGCCCCTACCGGGCCGTACTAACCTGATTCAGCACCATATCGAGACCGAGCCGGGCGTGGTAGTTCGCAGCCGGCCGTATCGCTTACCTGAGCACAAGAAAAAAGTAGTTCAGGCTGAATTAGGTGCTAAGCTTGACATGGGGGTAATAGAAGAATCCAACAGTAACTGGGCGAGCCCGATAGTTTTAGTTCCGAAAACGGACGGCTCCGTCCGGTTCTGTGTGGATTATCGCAAGGTGAATGCTGTGTCGAAATTCGACGCGTATCCAATGCCGCGAGTTGACGAGTTGCTTGATCGGCTAGGCACGGCTCGCTTTTATTCGACATTGGACTTAACAAAGGGCTATTGGCAGATCCCCTTGTCTCCCTTATCCAAAGAAAAAACAGCTTTCACAATGCCGTTTGGTTTACACCAATTTGTTACCCTTCCGTTTGGCTTGTTCGGGGCACCTGCTACCTTTCAGCGCCTCATGGATAAGATTCTGCGGCCCCATGCTGACCTTACTAAAAAGGAGGTGCCAGATACGGTCGAGTGGACGGAGCCGTGTCAGCAGGCCTTTACCCAGGTCAAGGCGGCTCTATGTGGCGGGCCGTTGTTACACTCTCCTGATTTTTCTCTCCCTTTCCTGTTGCAGACAGACGCGTCGGAAAGGGGGCTGGGGGCAGTCCTGTCCCAGGAGATAGAGGGGGAGGAACGGCCGGTGCTGTACATTAGCCGGAAGCTCTCAAAGACGGAGGCTAAGTACAGCACCATAGAGAAAGAGTGCCTTGCCATCAGGTGGGCCGTCCTCACCCTCCGCTATTATCTCCTGGGACGGGAGTTCACCCTCTGTTCGGACCACGCTCCGCTGCAGTGGCTCCACCGCATGAAGGATACCAACGCGCGGATCACTCGTTGGTATCTAGCTCTTCAGCCGTTTAAGTTCAAGGTGTTCCACAGGCCGGGTGTTCAGATGGCGGTGGCCGACTTCCTCTCCAGAAATGGGGGGGGGGGGGCTGCAGGCCGGATGGCAGGGCATGCAGGGTATGTGGCAGGGGGGGCGTGGTTTAGCGAAGTCTGCAGCGGGAGAGAGAATCAGGAGACGAGCGGTAAGTGAGTGGTTTGGGCAGAAATTATCATCACCTGTTTCTTGTTCCAGTAATTGTCGTGGAGAGAGTATAAAACGCCAGGGGAGACGGAAGCAAGGGAGAGAGAGACGGACTGCTGACGCGAAGCCGGAAACGAAACCGGAAGGAGTAAATCGGAAGTGCTGTGACAGCGTGTCAGAATAGAAGTCACCATTTGGTGTTTGCAAAGTTTAAGTTATTTTCTGTTTAATAAATACGTCAGCAGTCCTGCCGACCCCTTTGTCCTCTTCCTTTCCCACACGAACTTACTACAGTGGTCAAAGGAGTTTCTCCTGAAGTCCATCACAACCTCCTTTGTCTTCTCCATGTTGAGGGACAGGTTGTTAGTACCACACCATTCAGCCAGCTTTGCCACTTCCTCTCTGTAATGTGTTTCATTGTTGTTGCTGATGATACCTATCACCATTGTGTCATCCGCAAACTTGATGTGATTGGAGCTGAACTTGGCAGTGCAGTCATGAGTCAGCAGCATACTGAGAAGTGGGCTGAGCTTACAGCCTTGTGGAGCACCTGTGCTCAGTGTGGTAGTGCTCAAAGTGTTGTGGCCAACATGGACTGACTGAGTTCTTCCAGTTAGAAATTCCAGGATCCAATTACAGAGGGAATAGTCCCAGCAGGTTTATTTTATTAATGAGCTGTTGTGGTATTATTGTGTTGAATGCTGAGCTGAAGTTGATGAACAGCATTCTGACATTTGAGTCTTTATTTTCTAGGTGGGTAAGAGCCAGGTGGAAGGTGGAGTAAATTCCATCGTCTGTACAAGGGTTTGGATGGTATGCAACAACTGGAGTGGATGGAGTGTGTTGGGGAGGCTGGTTTTGATGTTTTGGACGACTAACCTCTCAAAGCACTTCATCATGATTGGAGTCAGTGCTATGGGACCGTAGTCCTTTAGACAGGACGCAGGTGATTTTTTTGGTACCGGTATGATTGTTGTGGATTTGAGACATGTGGGGATGACTGCCTGGCTCAATGTGGTGTTGAAGACATCTGTTAGGACATCTGTCAGCTGTGCAGCACAGTCTCTAAGTACATGGCCAGGTATGTCGTCAAGACCCACAGCCTTGCATGGGAAAACACTTTCGGGGTTATTTTTTTGTTGTTCGCTGATGATGCTGTAAAGCTTGCAAAGCGCATCCTTCACATTAGCACACGGGGGGGGGGGGGGGGGGGGGTGTAAACTGTGACAATAACAATGGCCATGAACTCCCACGGCAGATAGAACGGTCGACACTTTACAAACATAAACTCCACCAGCGATGAACAGTGTTTTGTCACTACAACAACATTGTTAAACCCCCGCAAGCCTTACAGTGCTGTGTCTCTGTCCACTTCGGTAGCAGGCATGTTCTTGCAACTGAGTAGCGGAGTCTGAGATGCTGACATTTAGCTATGTTTCAGTGAAAACAAACAACACAGCAAACCCTTGTCTCATGCTGTGCAAACCGACTGCGAATGTGTGTACTATTCTACTGACGAAATTTGCATCACGTGCACTGTATGCAAACATTCAGTATACTTTGGGCTTTATTCTTATATTAAATGGGTTTCAATGTTTTGCTTTGCATGACTTTGACAAGGAGCTATGGCATTTAACTTTGTTTGGGCAATACTGGCTCTTTCCCTCTAGAGAGAGGTGCATGGAGTGTTTGCTCTGTTGTAATTTGGGGATATTGGGAATATATGCTCTGCCTGACCAAATAAGAAGCAAGCCACTGAAGAACAATGCTTGACTGAAGAACAATGCCATCTGAGTCCAAAAAAAGGAATCTACTGTATATGTGATGCTATTTTTAAAGAAGTATGTCTTTTTTCTATGTGTGTGTGTGTGTGTGTGTGTGCACCAAAGCAAATTTAATAAAAGACATTTGTTCTAATATGCAAAGGTTTGACTTGACTTGAGGGAAATCAAAATATAGGTGTCCATTTATTATACTGCCATGAAATATTCATAATATTCAGTTTTTGGCTACAGCAGGGAGTTTTGAATTTGTTGTGCTGCATCTCATAGCTCACATCTTAAATCAACAGTAAGTCTTTTAAGTCAGTTTCTATTTTATGCTTAATTTTGTATAAATGTTTATTGTAAAATGGCTTATTAATGTTCAAAATAAAAATTAATTTTCTTGGTAGTAGTGTTGTAATATTTCCAAATCACCAATTTTTCATGTAAATGTAAAGCTCTCTGGAGAATGAAATTAGTAAATACCATGTGCTCCCTTTTGTTTCACCTTAATATTTCTTAGTAAAGCAGAACAAGTTAGATTTTAGAGTTTATTAACTTCAGAAAAGTGTCTGATATGCATGAAAGTGAAAAACTGGAGATTAATCATTTAAAATTATATGTAGCCGGCACCTTTGTCAAATTTTGCCTATTGTGGCTTCCTGGAGCTGATAAATGCATTTTTAGGTGTAACAAGGTGAAAGACTGTTGGGGAATTAGGGAGATTTTCCCCTGGCTTGAAGAAGTTTGTTGAATTTGTATTGAACGCACGTAAAGAAAACAGCCCAAAAGAAGCCTTTTAAGCAAAAACATAGGTTTTTAACACACTGACTACCCAGAAGAGAGGGGTGGGGCCAGATAGAGAGAGAGAGAGTGCATGTAATTACATACAATTATTGATGTCACACATATTGATGCACTACAAATTAAATGTATTACATTTAAGAAAATTAATTTGTGAGGTAAATAGGTTTGTGGTGGGAGTGTAAGCCTTTAAGCTATTCAGCTACTGAACCAATCAGGTATGATAATGTATGTGTGATAATATTCATATGAGCATCTCTCTCTCTCTCTCTCTCTCTCTCTCTCTCTCTCTCTGTGTGATCATCACTGTATCACCGCACATATAACTTTAAGAAACTCTTTTATTTTACTGACATTTTAAGACTAAGCCTACACACCTTGACCTTTGAGGGAAAAAAAATCTAGCTTTTCTGGAAATGTTGGGCAGAACAGAAAGAATAGTATAAGCACCAGGGATTGATGGATTACCACAGCATTATAAAGCTTTCTGGAAAGTATTTGAAAAAGACCTTTTCAGGGTTCTATGGGATATATTAAAGCTCCCAAATGTCCCATATATGTCCTGGATGAGTTCTTTATTTACTTCTAAAGTTTGTATGCTATTGGTCTGTTTTATTCTAATTATTATTATTATTTATTTTTTTTTTTCTCTGAACCACGAAGTGTATTATTCTTGTATCTAAAACAGACATAACTTAATTGCAGACAAATTTATATTAGTGCTTGTTATTTATTAATTCATGTTATTTATTAATTTAAGCAACTAATTAAGGTCTTCAGGCTCACTTAAAAATTAAAGGCAGATGTGTTTGATTAGGGTTGGAGCCAAACTTTGCAGGACAGTCGATCGCCGGGAGCAGGGTTGGGCACCCCTGATTTAAAGGGATAATTCTGAAAATTATCTCATCATTTACTCACCCTGAAATTGTTCCAAACCTGTATGTTTCTTTCTTCTGTTAAACTTAAAGAATGATATCTTGAAGAAAGTGGGTGACCAAACAGTTGATGGTGGTGTGTAAATGATGACAGACTTTTAAATTTTGGGTGAACTATCCGTTTAAGGCTTAGAAGATACATCACTTCAAAAACCTCATATGTTCTGCATTGTATACACACACACACACACACATGCACACACTGACTCATCTAAGAGGTCTCAAGAGTGTATGATTTCCAAGTGCAAAGCTCTGCAGTTAGACTGCAGGAGCTCAGCAGCCAAAGAAGATCTCATTAAAAGATGCCACGAATACCGAAATCCACAGAGGAAAAGAAAACAAAAACAACACAAAAATGCTTCAATTTAAAAGTGTAAATATGCTCTCTTTTATGGTATTGTTCTCTTTTTTGCACACAGTTACAGGCTCTCGTTACTCTTCTTCAAGCTATGTATTCTGGTAGGGATTTTCAAATACTCACTCTAACACATCTCTGTTAAACGGCTTCTTGCTGTTGCCAAGAAACTCGCCGATCATCTGTCGACTCAGCCCCTTCCTCTGAAGCAGGAAGTGTGCCACACCTATAGGCGTATCTGGAATGAACCCACGGGAGATGAGAAACTGGAGGCCCTTGTGTGGATTTCTGTTTGATGAAAAAGAAATAAATATAGTAGATAGTAGGAGGGAGTTAGGGGACAGAGAGAGAGAGAGAGAGAAAGTTAGCACTATTAAAACTTTAATCTGAGTGCATAACTACTGTATTAACTAAATGGACAGGCATTAACTTACAATATTATTATTATAATATTACAATATTTCTAAGAGTGCAAAAATAGCAAATTCAATAACATGTATAGCAATCAATTAAGAAAAAAATAAATATAAAATTGGAAAAATGTATTTATTTATTTATTTATTTTATTTTTGTCATTTTGCTTGACAGCCCGAATACTCATTATATGACAAAGACAATCTTTGAAAAAGAGAGAGAGAGAGAGAGGGAGAGAGAGAGAGATGCCAGAACAACACAAGACTGTTAAAAGTAAATAAACAAACAAATAAATAAAATATATAATCTGATTTGTGTATTTTGGAAACACTTTAGAATAGGGAACACTCATTCACTATTGACTGTGACTTTTAACTATTAATGTGCTGCTTATTAATAGTTAGTAAGGTAGTTGTTAAGTTTAGGTATTGGGTGGGATTAGGGATGTAGAATAAGGCATTAATATGTATTAATTACTACTAATAAATGGCTAATATTCTAATAATATGCATGCTAATAAGCCCCTAGTTAAGATATCCTAAAATAAAGTGTTACCGTTTTATTTATTTTATTTTATTTTTTTATTTTTTTATTGGTACTATATCTTAAAAACATTTTAAAAGGTTTTGTTGTTATTATTGGATATAAAATATGTTAAATGTAGAAACGTGTTTCCATAAAGGAAAAAAGAAAAACAATCTCTTTTGAAAGGAGTTTCAATCACATACAACCCCTTAGCACTGTCACATTCCACAGAAGCCAAGTGGGCATTAATAATCTCTATTTTTCTATTCTGTGGCTTATCAATAACCAGAATTTCAATGCTTTCCTGCCTTCAGACAATAAAAATGAAAAAGAGGGACAGAAAGAAGCTTCTCTTCTGTAATTTATAGAGTTGCTTTATTCTTTAAGGTCCGCTTTCTCATTGCTACGTCTTTGCCCTGGGGAAAAAAAAGTAGATGGTTTATAGAAGGTCCAGTAAAATTTCATTCATGCACATGCTGAAAGATCGTGTATTTCTGGTTTGCCTGACTGCATTCTACAAATCCTCTTATTTCTCTCTATATTCCCTATTTATTACAATGATTTAGTCCTAATATAATAAATGTACAACCCCTGCCGACAGTCTACCTTTACTGAGGGGAACATGATGTATTTTATGAACAGCCTGTTTGCCATTTACAATAAAAGGTGTGTCACTGCATTTTATTTGAATGGCATTGAAATTATATGCAATAATGTGACATGCGTTTCTGAATAGGTTGTGCTGTTTCTGTTTTGTTTATTTATTATGATGGTTTTTTTTTTTAAATGGCCATAAAACATCTCTAGTGTGCACCTGTGTGTTTCTGCAAAGTGAAAATGCTTGTAATTTTAGCAGAAAACTATTATACAAATGCTACAGTAAAAACCTGCTAATTGGTTAAATGTATATCAAAACTACATTAGACTTGACACATTAGTTTATTTTTGAAAGTTTATCT
Organism: Carassius carassius; assembly: GCF_963082965.1. Taxonomy (NCBI): domain Eukaryota; kingdom Metazoa; phylum Chordata; class Actinopteri; order Cypriniformes; family Cyprinidae; genus Carassius; species Carassius carassius. The sequence continues at coordinate 17,484,437 of NC_081776.1, read as the reverse complement.
CCTTTCATTGTCCTGTGTTTAAATCCCAGATGAATTTGGTTTCGTTCTGTCACAGACGCAATCTCTTTGGTTTAATTGAAACGCAGCTGCTGCCATCTTGTGTCTCTGCTATAGTTATCAATTGTGCTGAAAATTATATCGGAGGACTTCAGTATTAATTATACTGTAATATTGTTGATGTGTTCATCTTTCTTGTCATGCAGGATGATTGTTTTCTACACTTCAATGGATTATAAGATAATAAAAAGGTATGATTTTAAAACAGTTTTATCTCAAATCAATATTTTTTGTCATCACGATTATTTTTGTGGTGAAAAGCCATGCAAAAAAGTAGTTTGATAGTATCTTATCCCTGAAATGTTCATCTATTTTAAAATTGGTTAGCTTTGATTTTAGTGAACTAAAGAAATATTTCCCTTTTCACTAAATATCTGAATAAAAAATATAAAACATTAATATAAATGACAAAATGCATACCAAAATAATAATAATAATATTATACTATAATAGTATAAAGTAAAACAGCATTGATGGATTGTGTTTGCCAGATGTTCAAAATATATGTTTAAATAGGCTTATTATTTTCTTTCTCTTTTCTTTCTTTCTTTCTTTCTTTCTTTTTTTGCTACATACACATCACATCAAAACTGACTTTTTATCATGATTTCTGCCAAGAAATGTCCAAGATCTTATCAGCATTCTAACAAGATATTAAAAGATGAAAATCTATAATAAATGATAAACATTTAGCATTTTTTTTGTGTGTGGAAATTATTCAAAATCCATATATTTTTTTTTAAAACGATGCATAATTTAAAAATTGTGTTCAAAAGTTATTCTACTGAATTGGAAAATAAACAATCAATAAGTCTGCAAAAGGAAAGCTTGAGATGTTAATAAGACATGGCCCGTATTCATAAAGATTCTAAGAATCCTCTCAGAAAACTCTTAATTTAGCTTAAAAACTTTTATGTAGGAGTCTTAGCTTAAGAGCGATTCGGGACCGATCTGAGAGCAACTCTGAGTAAGGAAAAGACAAAAACTTTCATCTTAGTGAGGATGCGGGGTTGACCCTGTTGCTATGTATGACACAATCTTTTGAAGACTGTGATTGGTTGGTTGTCCAAGAAGGAAAAAAGAGTGATTTTAAGTATAGGGTCTATTCTAATTCTCACTTTGAATTTACATGCGTAATTTTTCCTATTTGACCGTTCTCTCTCTCTCTCTCACACACACACACACACACACACACACACACACATTATATATGTGTATATAAATCTTTTTTTTTATTTACCATGCTTTTAATTTCCTATAAGGTATTTGATTGGCTTAGAATGATAAAAATTGTTCCACTCCTTCCAATTACAGTGATTGCTGTCCTATTTAAGTGGCGGTTTGAATGTTGGTTTTAATGTATCAAACATGGAATCAAAACCAAGAAGGGCGAGAAAGCCAAACTGGACAGAGGAACAGTGTTAACTGTTAGCCCAGTTAGTGGATGAACACAAGGCCATTCTTAAAGGAAAATTCGGGCCGGGTGTCACAGCAAGGGACAAGAAGCAGACATGGGAGAGTATAGCACAAACTATTAACGGTTCATTCCCCCTTCTTGTGCGCACCTATAAGCCTGCTATATTTATAAATGCAGTTTTTTTGAGCCTGCAAGGTGGGAATGTCCAGTGGAAATTAAATGAACTGCGACACAATAAGATGTTCTGAAAGTACTGTAATTGTTTGTGTGATCACTCTGCTTACAGAAGGTTGTGACAGACCCAAATCATCACCATTGCATTGTTGCATTTTCCCAGTTGCCAAATATCGTAATGTAGTGATTACTTTAATTTCAGGCACTATGGCATTTCTGCGCTGTGTCTGAGATGTTAGCACGTCTCTAATAAGACCAGTCACAAACATGATCCCTGCACAATCTAATCTATAGCGTTTTATTAACTCACTGTCA